>NC_141151.1:53988255-54156380 GCF_053477565.2 Lygodium microphyllum
GGCTAGGATTGGCTAAAAACTTTGGGCACCATTTCCATGGATTTTTCATTGCTATACATGCAGTTTTTCAGGGCTAGACAGTTTGTTCACCTGCGGGAAATTAAAAACAACAGTGAATTTCAGCTTATTACAGCCAAACAGCTCAAGAAAGAGCTGCAATTAAATAAGGAAAATGCAGATCAATCCTGAAAAATGCATGATAATTCAACCCTTAAGGCTCTACTTGCGGAGTATGGTGACTTGTTTCAGTTACCTACAGCATTACCTCCCAAGAGAGTGGTTGATCATCCCATTGATTTGGAGCCCCATTCCAAGCTGGTCAATAAACCCCCTTATAGGTTGTCCAAATGTGAAAGAGAAGAAGTGGCCAAGCAAGTCAAAGATTTAGTAGATATGGGATTTATTGAGCCTAGCTCATCCCCTTTTGCATCACCTGTCTTGCTGATAAAAAAGAAATATGGAACTTTCAAGATGTGCATTGATTATAGAGATCTGAATAAGATCACTATCAAGAATAGATACCCTATTCCTAGGGTGGATGACCTGTTAGATGAGTTGAAGGGAGCTAAGTATTTCACAAATATTGATTTGAGATCCGGCTACCATCAGATACGCATGCATGAAGGGGAGGAGATAAAGACTGCATTCACGACTAATCGTGGGCTCTATCACTTCTTAGTCATGTCCTTTGGCTTGACTAATGCACCAGCCACATTTCAGAGCCTCATGAATAAAATACTTCGGCCTTACTTATTCAAATTTGTATTGGTATTTTTCGATGACATCCTCATTTATAGTCGCTCAAAGGAAGCTCACCTTATGCACATGAGGCAGATATTTGATATACTTAGACAGCATAGAATCTTTCCTAAGGAGACAAAGTGTTTGTTTATGCAGACTGAGGTTGAGTACTTGGGACACATTGTCAGTGAGGTATGCATTAGAGCTGACCTAAAGAAAGTGCAATGTGTCAGAGATTGGCCCACACCTGCAAATACTACCTCTTTGAGAGTATTCTTGGGTCTCTCCTCATTTTACCACAGATTCATTCGGCAGTATGCCACTATTGCAGCCCCTCTCACTGATAGGCTGAAGAAAGACGCATTTTTCTAGAATGCATTGGCAGATAGAAGCTTTAATCAGTTGAAAGATTTGCTTACTTCAGCCCCTATCTTGGTATGCCCTGATTTTTCTAGGAAATTCACCATTCAGTGTGATGCCAGTGGGAGAGAAAATGGTGTAGTATTGCTGCAAGAACATGGGGTCATAGCTTTTGAGAGCCGAAAGCTAGTTGAAAATGAGAGGGTTATGAATGTCTATGATCAGGAAATGCTGGCCATCCTTCATGCCATCAAGAAATGGCATCACTATTTGTATGGCAGTCGATTTAGAGTGAAAAGTGACCATAGAGTACTCAAGTACTTCTTGTCTCACTTGAATCAGACTCTGAAGCAAAGGAGATGGATAGCCACCTTACAGAACTATGACTTTGACATCACCCACACTCATGGGAAGGACAATGTAGTGGCTAATTCCCTGTCTAGGATGTGGGCATATAAAGTCTCTGCTATCATGGAGTTACACAGTGATTGGATACATGAGCTTCAGGAGGCTTACCTATTAGACGTTGATTTCAGCAATGTATTTCAGAAACTACAACAAGGACAATGTGTGGAAAACTCTTCATATCAGCTGAAAAATGGGCCTTTATGGTATAATGGCCGAATTGCCATCCATCATACCTCCCCATTCAAGCAGAAAATCATGCAGGAGATGCATTTAGCCCCTATAGCTGGTCATTTGGGAGTCTTTAAGACCTATGACAAATTCTAAAAGCTTTTACTGGAAGGGCCTTTGGAAAGATGTGAAAGACTTTGTCTTGGGCTACATGCCTTGTCAACAAAACAAGGACAGTACCTTAAAACCAGCTGCTTTACTTCAGCCATTGCCTATGCCTGAAGACAAGTGGACACACATCACTATGGACTTCATTACCGACCTATCGGTGACCAAGAAAGGTTGGGACAGCATCTATGTAGTTGTGGACAGACTCATAAAGGCAGCCCATTTCATTCCCACAAAGACTCAATATAATGCTTCTCAAGTAACCAGCCAATTCATGGAATATGTTTTCAAACTACATGGCTCACCATAGGTCATTGTGCATGACCGAGATACTAAGTTTATGAGTAACTTTTGGTGGGCATTTTTTAGCTCTATGGGCACTCAGTTAGCCCCTTCCACTGCTTACCATCCATAGATAGATGGTCAAACAGAAAGGGTTAACAAATGGCTAGAAACTTACTTGAGGCATTTCTGTCATGATGTGCAGCATGCTTGGAACTCATGGTTGCACTTGGTTGAGTTTGCCTACAATAACTCTACACATGCTAGCATTGGAGTTTCACCTTTCGAGGCCTTGTATGGCTACAAGGTGCCCCTTATCTTCGATGATAAAATAAATCCACAAAGCAAGGAAGAATTGGAGAGAATGCAGGCCTTACTTCACTAGTGTAAAGCTAACTTGAAGAGAGCCCAGGATCAAATGAAGCTTTATGCCGATGACAAAAGACGGGATGTGGAGTTCCAAGAAGGGGATTTGGTACTCTTGAAAGTGCCTAAGTCTAGATATGTCTCCCTTAAAGATGGGTCCAACAATAAATTGGCACACAGGTTCTATGGACCATACTGGATTATCAAGAGAGTGGGAGACTTGGCATATCGATTGGCGTTACCCCCATCTACGAAGATTCATAATGTCTTCCATGTGAGTCAGTTGAAGCCCTTCATTGGCTCAGCAATGGACTATGTTGAGGAACTCCCTCTGATAGATGAAGAAGGCATCATTCAATACATACCCGAAAAGTCATAGGACAAAGGGAAAAGAGGCTCCGCTCTCGCTCGATCATGGAATACTTAATTAACTGGCAAGGTTTACTACTCGAGGAAGCTTCTTGGAGGCCAGCTTCAATTTTGGAAGAGTTTCCATATCTTTTAGAAGCAGATTTGGCTGAAATCTAGCTAACTATGGCCCTGTTTTCCCCCAGATAGACTACAAACATCACTATGTTTTAAAGCAAATTTTATTCTGCACTACGGAGAGAAATGCACACCATACATGGGCTGAAAGTACTTCTTGAGAGCTCCATTTTGATATATAGCACACCCCATTCGGAGCCTCCCACAGAAAGTTATGACAGATTTACTACAGCAGGGTCGTGTAGTAAACATCATGTTGTCCACTGTCTATAGCCCGCATTTACTCTAGATATTTAGGTCAAAAACTCAGGTTTATAACTCCCCAATAAGGCCCATGTATCATATATACCCCACGGCCCATCATACACAATAATACCTCTTCATTCATTAGTATACCCTTGTAATAATGCCGTAGAGTAGTACTCTGATTGGCCCCTCCCAATTACCATACGTGCCCAGAGGGCAAAAACCTTCGGGTGGGGATGGAATGTAAGAGAGGGGGATTAAATAATGGGGAAATACTAGCTACACTGGTTGGTATATAAGGTGAGAGAGACTTAATTTTTCATTATCAGATAAATATACAAGTCTTCTTTCTCCTTCACCTTGCTCTCCAAGCTTCCATGTCTTCCTTCGCTATCTTCTAGTATTTCTCTCTCTATTTCTAGTCTTTTTCTCTCCTCGTAACTGTCTTTCTTTCTCTTCTGCCCTTCTTCTTCTTTTCTCTACAGTCTTCTCTCTCCTCTTTCTCTCTCCTAGTTCCTCTCTTTGACATAGGAGTCTCTTATAGTCAAGAATAATGATCTTTTGATCACTCAACTTCTTCTTCAATATCTTACAGTTTCTTTGTAAACAAAGTTACATGTATGTTGTCTTGTTTTTTGGCTGCTCCATAGTTAAATTTTATCTCGTTTGGAAAAAATGTATGCAAGCTATATGCATATTGAGCTTTCCTTTGTTTTTTTACTCCAAGAGTTTTCGAGGGTGGAGAACAATGATTTTTTAAAAACTCAACTTGTTCAACATCTTTGAGCTTCTTTGCAAAGAGAGCCACAGGTATATTGCTACATTTTTTTGTTGCTCCATGGTTAAGTTTCAACTCATTTGGACAAAGCCTATGTAAGCTATATGTATGCTTTGACTTGATATTTCTTTTGTTTTTGTACTAGACTAGGAATTTGTTAGTGAAGGAACAATGGTCTTGTTGTAAGTCAACTTGTTCAACATCTCTAGGCCTTTTTGTGAAAAGAATTACAGGTACAATGTTTCTTTTTAATTGCTTGATTTAAATTTCATTTCATTTGGAGAGAACATTTGAAAATTATACACATGCTGATAGGTAACTTTTCTATTTGAATACCATATTGGGAAATATGAAAATTTCCCATAAGTTTGGGACACGTGGTCAAATCTTTGGATTTTTCATAACTTGAACACTATAACTCCAAATCGAGCGCTCTATAGCTCAATAGATTCCATTTTTCAAGTGCTTTCCAATTATAGGTTACATCATATGGTTTTGAGAAACATATGGGCATGTTGTCCGGGTGCCACCTTTTTAGTATTCAAAAAATGAAAATTGGGAGATTCCCAAACTCACTAACATTGTGTTTTTGGTTATTATAGATGTCTTCACGGAGGAAAAACATCAGTAACATACTTGCAGTGGAGGTCTTCACTAGGAAAGATAGTAGCAGTAATTGGATGTGTGATAAGTACTATAAGTTGGACTAGATTTTGATGCACCCAAGTACTCAAGGGAGTTTCAAGGTCAGGCATAAGGATGTTGCAAACCCTAGCAAACATTGGAAAGGTAGAATTTTAGAGTTCAAAAAAGTGTTTAATGAAACAAATATAGTAACAGAAGTGTTGATCCAACATGTTTATATGCACAAACAAATCTCTGTACACGACAAGAACTACATTGTAAATTATAAACAAAACAATAAGTTTTTAAACTTTATCATTGTTTATTCTTTTGCATTAGAGTTCTTTTTAAAAATCTTTGCAGTGTTTTAATTCAATCTTGTTTTACTGATAGCTCTATATCCATCAACTTTACATGAATGGTAGAATGTGGAATGTTTGAGCGGCAAGATACATGTTTGGCATGAAGACATAGGTTCTTTGATCTATGATAATAACTCTGCAAGTGAACTTGCAACTCAAAAGATCTTTTTTTAAATCTCATTGTATATAGTAGAAAGCCAGAGATTGCAACATATCCCATTACTGCCACTATCTAGTGGTGAATGGTTGATTGGTAGCTTAGTGTTGTCACGAGCATGTAAGTCCAATATAAAATCTGGCATCAATAGTGCTATGAAATCCACCATGGGCTCCAAAGATGTGCATCTTAGTTGGATTATTCCATTCTCATTGTTTGCACATTTATTTGGTTCATGTGATATTCTAAAGAAAACAAAGATTACTTATCAATGCAAGTGTCCATCCAAGAAATGGATGAGTCAGCTATTGGGTGAGACTTGGCAAGTCAAAAGAACACATTTTGATAAGAGATTGAGTGCAAGGTCAACCAATCAGATCTCACATTCAAGTAAATCATTTTTACTACTTTGAATGCCTTGATTCAATTGACATAGGTCTTGCTTAGATGAATTGTTGCGTTATTCACATTTACTTACCATTATTTCATCGCTAGAAAAACTCTGTGGATTCACTTTCGATATAGAAGATGGTGACTTTTGTGAGGGAAGTGGATTAGCTTGGATCAAGATACCCAAGATGAGACACCTACAACTCTCATAGATGTGGTTATCTTGTGGAATGGTCATAATCCTTTTGTGGTAGCGCAGAGAGCCATTGACCCATTTCTTTTCTAAGACAAGAAATCCAATTAATATCCAATGAGCCCCTTTGCAGCTTCTATTTCAAGTTAGATAATAGAAAAGTCAAGATTTGTAGTGAGCAATCCATGACATGAAAACAATGTGCTTCTCCAAATATCCTTGAGATAGTGGAATCCTTGTTGAATTTTTTTATAAGGAACGAATATAAGTTTTTCTAAAACTTCTAAGTACTTTCAATTTAGATAATCTTAGTTTACTGTGATCCATGCGTGCGATAATACATATTGTAATTAGTCAATCGTGCTGGTTAAAATCATAATTAAGTTGCAAGATGGAGTTCTGTAATCTATGCAATATTGTCACACTTGATTATAGAACTCGATTATCTATAATCTATAATCGTGCGATAATCTATGCATGAGGAGATCACACTTGATCCAAGAGTAGAGGCAACACAATGCTTAGCCATTGTGCACCCACCTCCTTGCCCTGATGAGACGCGACAAACAATGAGCCACCCCTTGCTTCTCTCCATGATATCATCATCGAGGGGGTGGAATATTTACTTATGCAACATGTACTAGAAACTTTGGAGCTAAGAGAAGAATAACTATATTGTATCATGGTGTGTGATGAACTTGATGATTTTATAGATTTTGGTATACAAGATGCCCCAGCACATGTTGATGAGTGTTGGAAGAGAGGGAGAGAGATAGAGTGGAGCAGAAGATGAGCCTCAGCTCATTTTTGTTCTTCTTCCATTGTTCTTCCATCATACTAACTAAAAGATACTTATATACATAGGTATTACTAACCAAGACTAAATGTGGTTAAGTCACTGACTACACCAACTTATTGAATGTCACATACGTGTACAGCTGTATCCAGTTAATCTCAGTCACACACATAAAGATAGATTGACTAAAGAGTAATGGGAGATTGATATTCTAACACTCTCCCTCAAGATCAAACCATCTGATAAACTCCAAGTAGCTGTCTAAAATATATGAACTTTTCTTTACCAAGAGACTTGGTAAATATATATGCTACTTGGTATTCAGTCTTCACAAGAATCAAGTCATTCTGCCCTGTAAGAACCATTTCTCTTATGAAATGGTAGTGAACCTCAATATGTTTGGACCTAGCATGGTAGACATGATTGCTAGCCAACATAACACTACTAAGGTTATCATAATGCAATCTCACTTTGCTTTCCAGCTGTATTCCCAAGTCTTTTAGCAGTTTCATCAACCAAACTACTTCGCAAGCCACTAAGGTAGCTCCTTTGTACTCAGCTTCTATAATAGACAATGTAATAGTAGGCTATCTCTTACTTTGCCAACTAATCATACTATTGCCCAATCCAAATGCATAACCACTGGTTGACCTCCTATCATAAGGCACAACCAACCCAATCAGTATTAGTAAACCTTATCAAGTCAAGAGATTTTTCATATGCATAAAGCAACCCATAATCTGTCGTACCCTTTATATATCTCATGATCCTCCTGACTGCATCTAAATGTGGTTTGCGAGGCTTCTTCATGAACTAACTAATTAGCCCCACTACATAACATAAGTCAAGATGAGTAATAGTCAAGTATGTCAAGCTATCCACCATCTATCCATGCATCATCAAATTCTCTATGTCATTCCCAACATCAATCTGTAGCTTGACATTCTGATCAAGAGGTATCTCCATAGGCTTTCATTCATCCATACTGAGGGATGAAATGATGAACGGGTTGCATCTTACCCATCCAACCTCCAATCCTCACTAAGAGAACTAAAAAGGGGCACCACCTAGCCAAAGGGAGGATGGGTTAGGACATCCCTTTTCTTAAAGAGAATCAAGAGAACCAAGACACAAATTTACAAGAGAGAATATATGTACTAGACACCATATTGGAATATAAGAGAGAGAGATGAGAGGAGAGGGAGATAATAGGAGAAGAGGTAGAGGAAGCTTGCCATTATACTACATAATAAAAGAACTTACTCATAGCTTACCTCAAAGAGATGAGGATATTCTAGAGTGCTCTCATGGACTTGTCATTGTCCTTCCTCCTTTCTTCTTCATTCTCCATGGGCTCTTTATATAGCCTCCATGAGGGATTAGATTAAGCTAATCTTCCTGATTAACATAATCCTAGATGATGTATGGCATCTTTGAAAATATGGAGAATAGTGGATGGGACAAGTCCCCACCTTGGTCATCATGCAAGAAGCCAAGGGTGGTGGTAGACAATATAGAGAAATGGAGCTAGATTACAAGAGGTGGGTGCCCAAAGCACATTATTATAATATATTTACAAGAAGGATAGAGTGGAAAGTTGGTGTGGTGAAAGAGAGAAGAAAATTGTATGTAGCCAGCAGTCTGCGCCTTCGTAACTTCAAATCCGTAAGGAATTTGAAAAAAGTCTCTTTTGCAACTTTGTAGACCAGGTTGAAACCAATCGGGCATTGCGGGAATTTTCTTGAAATTCGCTTTTTCTTGGGAGTTATTGAGATTATTAAAAATGACTTCTAAAAGTTGCTTTGACTTTAGTCCCCCATATGTATATAAATACATATAAGCATGTGATAAAAGGGGTCATGCTTGTAAGCTTTTGTGCAAGATCCAAATAACACCATGATGTGGATATTGACTTGTGTGCTAGGGTGAGGTGTCCTCTAATGATGGTGATAGATTCCAAATCTTAGTGATGCAGATGGGGCCCATGTGTACTTGGAGGCTAGTCCTTTGAAAAATCTATGCACTCACTCAACTCCTAGATGTAATCCATTTTCATCTTCACTAAGATAACCATCCCTTTTACCCTTTACATTGACATGCCTCCTAAGAATTTGTTCCCCCCATTTGCTAGAGTTATCATAATCGAGAAGCAATGTAGCATACTTAGTGCTTGAAGAGTAAACCCAAAGTGATATGGTAAGCTCTTGATAGAGGCTTTGGCCAAATTTTGTGGTAATAATCTGGGTTGTAAAAAACCCAAATCATTATCCCTCCCCTTAAGCTAGAGGTATTCATGCCTCTAGCTTGATAATGATGGTCCAATAGAGCAAGGAGGACTGCACCCCCTCATTGGTGGCTCTTCATTGAATGACTGCTCCAAAGTGTTCATATTTCTTTAAAAATAAGGCTTCAGTTGCCATCCATTTACCCTTGTCTTGTGAACCTTCCCATCCATGTCACCTAGCTTATAGATGCCATTTGGATATCTTCTTATGACCATGAATGGCCCTTCCCACTTGAACACAAGTTTAGCATCCTTTATGTTATCAAAGCGGTTATCATAGCGTAGCACAAGTGATCATTCCCTTATGTGTTTGCTAGCCAGCTTCTTATTAAAGGTCTTCCTCCTCTCTTCAGCTTGCATGGAATAGTGTTGGACTGCTGCTTCTCTGTCTAACTCCAGCCTCTCTAGATCCAAGATCCTTTCCTCTAACTTCTTGTCTTGATTCTTCTCTTGACTGGCTACTAAAACACGCAAACTGGCCAGTTCCACCTCTATAGGAAGCAAAGCCTCTTGGCCATAGACGAGATGAAATGGAGTATAGCCAAGTGAGGTTCTAAATTAAGTCCTGTAAGCCCAAAGAGCTATGCTCAATTTTTGATCCCAGTGCTTGGGGTGCATGTGTACTTGCTTGGTAATTATCTTACAAATCAGCCCATTTACTTTTTCGACCAAACCATTACACTGTGGATAGTAGGGAGTAGAATGCTTGTGCTTGATTTTTAGCCTTTCCATTAGCTCCCCTACTAGGTTCGCCCTAAAACCAGGACCCCGATCAAAGATAATTTCCAAAGGTGTGCCAAACCTGCAACAAATATTTGCAAACACAAATTTTTCCACTTCTTGGGCTGTGATCCTACTAGTTGCTGAAGCCTCTGCCCACCTCGTCATGTAGTCCACTCCCATTATGATGTATTCCTTGCCTGATTGAGTTCGTGGGAGTGGCCCTATTGCATCAATCTCCCATTTCTCAAATGGGCCATATGTAGTTATGGGATTTTGTTCCTCATGCACTAGCTTCCTTGGTCCGACCTTTTGGCAATCGTCACAAGTGCGGTACCAATGTTGCACATCTCGATGTAGACTAGGCCACACATAACCGACTTGGAGAATCTTTCTACTGGTTATTTCTTGAGCAAAATGTCCACCACAAACCCCTTCATGGCAGCTCTTAATCACATCTATAATCTCCTTTGATGTTGGCACCCTTCTAAGCACTGCATCCTTTCCTTTGCAATACAACACATCATTTATCAACCGGTATTTAGTGGCCTCAGTAGCTAGCCACCTTTTCTCACTTTTACTCATATGTGTAGGTGCCTCACCTTACTAAAGAAAATAAAGCACATCTTGTAGTTGAAACTTACCCTAAAACAAGGGAAGCTTTACTGTAATGATGCTCACCATTACCTCTTTCAATTTTTCAGTTGCTAGAGCATCTGCATCGCCATTTGTGCGCCTTGTCACAAAATAGATTTGGGCTTTCTGTAGCTTTCTCATGAGAGTTTTAGCTTCCCTCGTTTTCACTGCTAAGTTATTATTTTTACAAGCCCAGATTCCTTTCATTTGCTTAATAATTAGCATAGAATCCCCAAAAACATTAAGTCGAGTGACACCATGTGAGAGACACCACCTCAAACCTAAAACCAAGGCTTGATATTCTGCCTCATTATTAGAATGGACATCCTCCAAGCTGATACCTTCTCCATAAAGTTTGTCACCTTCGGGACTGAACACCACTATTCCTGCTGTCGCTCTGTCTTTAATATGCTTGTAGGCCCCATTGAAGTAGAGGGCATGGGCATTCTCCACCCGTGGCAGCTCCTCAAGAGGAGGTGTCTCCTCTTTTACCTTTCCCTTCTCCTTTTCCTTCTTTTGATGGCATCTATGGGTCAACAAATCAGCTAGGCAAGCTCAAGTAGAATCCTCCACCTTGAAGGTGTAGTCAAACTCTTGGAATTGTATCACCCACTTAGCGATTCTAGCTGAAACATCCATGTGCTGTAAGGCATAGGGAAAATGCTCTTCTATCATGATCACTATGAATGGCCTAGGGAGAAGATAAGGACGAAACTTTCTTATAGCAAACATTAGAGACAAAACCATCACCTCGACCATCTTATACCCTCGTTCTGATGCTGTCATTACTCTACTAGAAAAGTAAACCGGTCTCATTAGTCCAGTTTTAACATCCTTTTGTATAAAAAACTCCTGATCCCAACAAGGCTGTAAAATTATAGGAAGGGTGCTAAGAGCCTTCTTCACCTCGTGAAAGCACCTTTCGCTTTCGTCACTCCACAGGAGCTCCTCAGAGTGGGTTAACTGTTGCAGTGGAAATATTAATTGGAGAGGAGATGAATGAACCGCCCCATATATCGCACCTTCTGAATGAAAGAGGTTAGTTGCTTCACAGAAGATGGTGATGGCACCGCCAATAAGGCCTTAACTTTGTTTGGATCTGCTTCAATGCCCCTCTCACTTACGACATGCCCTAATAAAGTTACACTGTTTTCGCCAATGCGACACTTCTCATGGTTTAACTACCCCCCCATTTGTGCAAGGCAGTTGAAAGATTCATCCACCTTTCCTAGATGTAAAGCCTTAGAACTATAAATACAAAAATCATCAATAAAAACCCTGATGGATTTCCCAAAATATGGCTGGAAGACATAATTCATGAATCGCTGGAAGGTAGCTGGGGCATTTGTTAATCCAAATGGCATTACTTTGGAAGCAAAACAACCCCAAGGTGTAATGAAGGTGGTGTTCTATTGATCCTTCTCAGCTATTCGGATCTGGAAATAACCTGAATACCCATCACAAACAGTGTATCTCTCATGCCCGGCCACCTCGTTGAGTATTTCATCCTGAAAGGGAAGAGGAAAGTGATCTCTCTTAGTTGCAGCATTTAGCGGCTTGTAATCCACACAAATCCTCCATTTTCCATTCTTCTTGGGTATCACCACCACAGGTGAAACCCACTTTGAGTCCCCTATTGGATAGATGAAGCCTGCCTTTAAAAGACATTGCACCTCAGTGAGTAGAGTGTTTTGTTGAACTACTCCCAATCGTTGTAGTCGCTGCACCACTGGCCGTGCTCCCTCTTTTAGATTAATGTGATGTTGTACTGCTATCACACCTGTGATGTGTTCATAATCAGAAATAAAAAGTGCAGAGTGTTTTATCACCACTTCCATGTAGGCTGCCTTCTCCTCAACTGATAGATCTTTAGCCAACATTTTTTCTAACCCCTCCTTCTCGATCTCACAATGTATGTTGAGTCCATTAGTGATGATGTGAAGCTCCACAAGTACATTTATGGGTTGGATCCCTAACTCTTGGCTGATGTTTTAGCCCAAAGCCCATCAAATTTGTTCAAAGCTATTGAGTTGGCTGAGAGGTACTCTCATAAGTATCGCCGAGACGCTTCATTTTAGCATGGATAGCAAAGAGGAGCGTCTCAGCCACTGTTTGGGCAGTAAAGAGGACCTATGCAGTCACATTTTGGGCAGCGAAGAAGTGCTGTAAGACCCGGGTAGTTTGGAGCAGGTTATGGTGGTGGAATCGTGCCATTCAGCACCTCGAAGATCCCCACATACCCCACCTTTAATGCCTCTAGGAAAAACAATAATTTCAGGACTGCAAACCAAGAAATAGCTAAAAATAGACAAGGAGACAGCAAAGGGAAAAATGCTTCAGCTTTTGGTAGTCAACGCTCTATCCCAATTGACCTCTACAAAGAGAGGAAATAAAAAGGACTTTTCTTTAAATGCGAGGAAAAGTATACAGTCGAGCATGCATCTAAATGTGCTTACAGGAATGCAAAAGCAAGGGTACATAGCATGTTAGTCTTTGATAAATTGGATGAGGATCATGAGGATGCTAGTGCCTTTGCAATCACGGCTGAAAATGATGAGGTTGAAGAGGAATGTGGGCAAGAAGAATTATTTGACCTGACTGACACCTTCCCATTTGACCTCAGCGATCATGTGGATGTAAATATGGGTGATAAGAATCATTCACATGCTGCTGCCACTTTTTGCACTATCTCCCTAGATGCTTGGACATGATCTAGGAGCCCCAACACTCTTCGTCTTAAAGGCACGATTTACGAGAAATATGTATTTGTCTTGGTAGATAGTGGTAGCACACACAATTTTATAAGTACGGCCGTCATGGATAGGCTGAAATGTTTTATCTCTGATTTATAGCAACCAATGAGAGTGCAAGTGGTCAATGGGAGTGAGGAAATTAGTACTCATGTATGCCCAAATGTACCTATTAAGCTTGCTAAAAATTATGAGCAGAATGTGGATTTGATTGCACTCAATATGGGGCTGATAGACATTGTGTTGGGCTGCGATTGGCTGAAAACTTTGGGCACCATTTCCATAGATTTTTCATTGCTGTACATGTAGTTTTTCAGGGTTGGACAGCTTGTGCACTTGCAGGAATTAAAAACAGCAGTGATTTTCAACTTATTACAGCCAAACAGCTCAAGAAAGAGTTCAAGAAATGCTTCCAGATTTTTGTGCTTCAATTAACAAAGAAAATGCAGATCAGTCTCGGAAAATGCATGATAATTCAGCCCTTAAGGCTCTACTTGTGGAGTATGGTGACTTGTTTCAGCTACCTATAGCATTACCTCCCAAGAGTAGTTGATCATCCCATTGATTTGGAGCCCCATTCCAAGCCGGTTAATAAACCCCCTTACACGTTGTCCAAATTACCTCCCAAGAGCGGTTCATCATCCCATTGATTTGGAGCCCCATTCCAAGCCGGTTAATAAACCCCCTTACAGGTTGTCCAAATGTAAAAGAGAAGAAGTGGCCAAGCAGGTCAAAGATTTAGTAGATATGGGATTCAATGAGTCTAGCTCATCCCCTTTTGCATCACCTATCTTGCTGGTCAAAAAGAAAGATGGCACTTTCAGGATGTGCATTGATTACAGAGATTTGAATAAGATCATTATCAAGAATAGATACCCTATTCCTAGGGTGGATGACTTGTTAGATGAGTTGAAGGGAGCTAAGTATTTCACAAAGATTGATTTGAGATCTGGCTACCATCAGATACGTATGCTTGAAGGGGATGAGTTAAAGACTGCATTCAGGACCGATCATGGGCTCTATCACTTCTTAGTCATGCCCTTTGGCTTGACTAATGCACCAACCACGTTTCAGAGCCTCATGAACAAAATACTTCAGCCTTATTTATTCAAATTTGTATTGGTATTTTCTTATGACATCCTCATTTATAGTCGCTCAAAGGAAGCTCAACTTATGCACATGAGGCAAATATTTGATATACTTAGACAGCATAGACTCTTTGCTAAGGAGATAAAGTGTTCGTTCATGCAGACTGAGGTTGAGTACTTGGGACACATTGTCAGTGAAGCAGGCATTAGAACTGACCCAAAGAAAGTGCAGTGTGTCAGAGATTGGCCCACACCTGCAAATACTACCTCTTTGAGAGGATTCTTAGGTCTCTCCTCTTTGAGAGGATTCTTAGGTCTCTCCTCATTTTACCGCAAATTCATTCGGCACTATGCCACCATTGCAGCCCCTCTCACTGATAGGCTGAAGAAAGAAGCATTTTTCTAGAATGCATTGGTAGATAGAAGCTCTAATGAGCTCAAAGATTTGCTTACTTCAGTCCCTATCTTGGTATGCCCTAATTTTTCTAGGGAATTCACCATTCAGTGTGATTCTAGTGGGAGAGAAATTGGTGCAATCTTGCTGCAAGAACATGGGGTCATAGCTTTAGAGAGCCGAAAGCTGGTTGAAAATGAGAGGGTTATGAATGTCTATGATTAGGAAATGCCAGTCATCCTTCATGCCATCAAGAAATGGCATCACTATTTGTATGGCAACCGATTTAGAGTGAAAAGCGACCATAGAGTACTCAATTACTTCTTCTCTTAGTCAAATCTGACTCTAAAGCAGAGGAGATGGGTAGCCACCTTACAGAACCTTCCCATTCAAGTAGAAAATCATGCAGGAGATGCATTCATTCAGACCCTATAGCTGGTCATTTGTGAGTCTTTAAGACCTATGACAAAATTGCTAAAAGCTTTTACTGGAAGGGCCTTTGGAAATATGTAAAAGACTTTGTCTTGGGCTGCATGCCTTGTTAGCAAAACAAGGATAGCACCTTAAAACCAGCTAGTTTACTTCAGCCATTGCCTATGCCTAAAGGCAAGTGGACACACATCACTATGGACTTCGTCACCGACCTACTGGTGACCAAGAAAGGTTGGGACAGCATCTATGTAGTTGTGGACAAACTCACAAAGGCAGCCCATTTCATTCCCACAAAGACTCAATATAATGCTTCTCAAGTAGCCAACCAATTCATGGAATATGTTTTCAAATTACATGGCTTACCACAGGTCATTGTGCATGACCAAGATGCTAAGTTTATGAGTAACTTTTGGCGGGCATTTTTTAACTCTATGGGCACTCAGTTAGCCCCTTCCACTACTTACCATCCATAGACAAATGGTCAGACAAAAAGGGTTAACAAATGGATGGAAACTTACTTGAGGCATTTCTGTCATGATGTGCAGCATGCTTAGGACTCATGGTTGTACTTGGCTGAGTTTGCATATAATAACTCTACACATGCTAACATTGGAGTTTCACCTTTCAAGGCCTTGTATGGCTACAAGGTGCCCCTTCCTGTGGTTATCTTCAATGATAAAATAAATCCACAAAGCAAGGAAGAATGGGAGAGAATGTAGGCCTTACTTCAGTAGTGTAAAGCTAACTTGAAGAGAGCCCAAGATCAAATGAAGCTTTATGTTGATGAAAAAATATGGGATGTGGAGTTCCTAGAAGGGGATTTGGTGCTCTTGAAAGTGCCTAAGTCATGATATGCCTCCCTTAAACATGGGTCCAGCAATAAGTTGGCACATAGGTTCTATGGACCATACCGAATTATCAAGAGAGTGGGAGACTTAGCATATCGATTGGCATTACCCCCATCTAGAAAGATCCATAATGTCTTCTATGTGAGTCAGTTGAAGCCCTTCATTGGCTCAGCACTGGACTATGTTGAGGAACTCCCATCGATAGATGAAGAATGCATCATTTACCTGAAAAAGTCATAGGACAAAGGAAAAAAAGGCTTCGCTCTTGCTCGATCATGGAATACTTGATTAAGTGGCAAGGTTTACCACTTGAGGAAGCTTCTTGGAGGCCAGCTTCAATCTTGGAAGAGTTCCCATACCTTTTAGAAGTAGATTTGGCTGAAATCTAGCTAACTATGACCTTATTTTCCCCTAGACAGACTGCAGACAGTACTCTGTTTTAAAGCAGATTTTATTCTGCACTATGGACAGCAATGCACACCATACATGGGCTGAAAGTACTTCTTGAGAGCTCCGTTTTGATGTATAGCACACCCCATTCGGAGTCTCCCACAGAAAGTTATGATAGATTTACTACATCAGGGTCTTGTCGTAAACATCATGCTGTCCACTGTCTATAGCCCGCATTTACTCCAGATATTTGGGTAAAAAAAACTCATGTTTATAACTCCCCAATAAGGCCCATGTATCATACATACCCCATGGCCCATCATACACAATAATACCTCTTCATTCATCAGTATACCCTTGTAATGATGCCACAAAGTAGTACTCTGATTGGCCCCTCCCAGTTTTACCACACGTGCCCAAATTGTTTTTTAGGACAAAAACCTTCGGGTGGGGATGGAATGTAAGAGAGGGGGATTTAATAACGGGGAAATACTAGCTACACTGGCTGGTATATAAGGTGAGAGAGACTTAATTTTTCATCATCAGATAAATGTACAAGTCTTCTTTCTCCTTCACCTTGCTCTCCAAGCTTCCATGTCTTCCTTCCCTCTCTTCTAGTCTTTCTCTCTCTATTTCTAGTCTTTCTCTCTCCTCGTAACTTTCTTTCTCTCTCTTCTGCTCTTTTTCTTCTTCTTCTCTGCAGTCTTCTCTCTCCTCTTTCTCTCCCAGTTTCTCTCCCTGACAACCTTAACTACATTTGAGCTAACTAGCAATTCATGATTAGAGGGGTGGTGTTTTCAATAAACTTTGTAGTAACGAAGGTTATGGACTATGGCCTCCCACTACAACAACCCTACATTAGAAATATCAATAGAGGATCATGGCAACATACTATTGTACTTGAACTATATCTATGCATTCTAATAGAAGATGGAAACTTGGAAGACTTCTAAGTTTGACCTTGATTTTATATGTAGTAAGATAAGGAAAATCATTTCTAGTTATATGAAGAATAATGAGCTAACAAACTCATAGCTCTATCATCATCAAGTACTAATCATACATATTTTTAAGTTGTTTGGGGAAAATAACACTCATTTCAAGAATGACAAAGTGTTAAGAAACATATGGTGTATAGAATCAAAATGTGTTTCTACAAATTTTGATGCTAGATGAAAGGGTTATTAAAGCAAATTATCATATAATGAATGTTGCTCTTGGGAAAATATCAATCACTTACTTTTACTTAGAATATGACATTGTTGAACTTTTGCGAAAGGAAGATTGTGATAACCCTGTGAAAAAAAGGCATGTGTGGAATGCATATGTTTTTCTTTGATGAGTCATACACATCCATTATCTAATTAATCTACTTGAGTACAACTTTTGTATCTCTACTTATGAATTGTGTAGGACCTAGTAGGATCCTTTAGATTTGTGATAGTCTTAGAATATGGCTATTAGATGCTAGCTTTATATCTACTTCTATAAACCCACATGCAATTAGGAATGCAACATTAAATAATTGATTTCGTACATAAGTGTGTCTTTCTCACATATCACCAATAGACATGCTCCTTACTTATTTGACAATATGAGTGTGTTTGCCAAAAGTTTGTGTTCAACTATTGATTACTTTGGCAATAGTTATTATTGGAATCATGTCTATATAATGCATGTTCTTTATGCATTACTAAATCCCCATGCTTCTCACTTTGCATACACTTTGTGGGTTAAGAAGAATTGTAGTCCATACAGGTTTTTAATATGAATAAGGAGACATGTGGTCCCAAAAATCAAATACAAAGTATCTTGAAAGCGACTAGTTAACCTTATCATATGATGGTAAGTGTCCCTTTCCAACATCAGCCCTATGAACCACATGTTTCAATAAAGGAGGACAAAAATTTATACAACATTTACTTAATCCTTGAATGGGGTCTTTGCTAAAAGAAAATTGAACTAGCTCATGTTGCAAGGAATTCAATGAATAACGAACCTCCCATTAGGATACTTGTCATGCTAATCATACACAATGTTTCTTCAATTTTGGTTATCTTGGTTATGTAGAGATAAGCATGTGTTCATCCAATCATACACAATGTTTCTTCAATTTTTATTATCTTAAATTACAAGATACAAGCCATATACCAAGGTTTAAAGTGACTAAATTATTCATCCAAAAAAATTTCCCCATCATCGCTAAAACCGTCGATATACACATCTCTATGAAATCGTTGCAATATGCATCGCTATATGCATTGCAAATTGTGTTGGAATATGCATCACTATTTTCTTTGTGAGACATGACACATATTGTGATGTGATTTGCAATGCATATTGCGATGCAATTTGTGATGCATATAGCTATTCATATAGGTTTATTTGTGACACTAATAGCGATGGTTACAAAGGGGGAAAAAATGGATGACATGCTACATTTCTAGCCCCGTGTGCTTAAAATTGTTCCATAAATCATTTATAGGTTAAGCATATAGTTGATTTCAAAACATATACCATCATGATATGCTTGAAGAAAAGTGTTTGTTGATTCAATTTTCAAACAAGTATAATATCAACAAATGACATCTCATAAAATTACATGGATTGATAGGGAGCAAAATTCAAAAATAGACAAATGTATCAATAAATATCACAAAATGTGAGTCCATAAAAAATATGAGAAATATATCATAGAAAGAGCATGCATAGACTATAGGGCCAAAAAAGAAAATAATGTGTGCTTCACGAATCCAAGTGATTGCTACAACTCCTCACTATCTAAGAGCTCATCCTAACACAATGGAGCATCGAATAGACTCCAGAATATGAAACAATAAAAGGTTAATCTACATAACATAATGCATCACAAAAATCTAGAAACTTAAAATAGAAAAAATGTATAACTTACCAGACCATCGCACACATATAATCTATCGATAGAAGAAGTGAGATCGTGCTTCTCTGTATATAGATAAGAGCTAGCATAGGGAAGAGTGAGAGATAGTTAGAGAAGGAGAGTGAAAAAGGGAGAGTGAAGGATTGAAGAAGAGGATTGTGAATTGAGGTTTGAGCATCGGGGCACTTCAACTCGTCTTCATCATTGCAAATTACCTTGCTTCTCTATCCTAATAGACTACATCAAATCCCTCCAAAAAAAACTTATATATTCCCCACTCATCTTTGCTATTAAGCATACCCTCTTAAGCTCAACTTCTCTCTACTCAAATCCCAATTATACAAATGGCTAGGTTGCATGAAAGTTGAAATTTTAACCTAGCTATTTTGTAGAAGAACTAGAAAATGTGCTAGCCCAAATTACTAAAAGGATTGTTTAACAAGGTGACTCACTTAAGTTAAACTATAAAAATAATGTAGCTGACCTCTTTGGAACAAACTCGTGATGCTCAAATAGACGTATCGTTGTTGCCTAAAGTGAGATAACAAGAGACCCAAAATCATGACTTAAACCAACAAAACCTATGCTTGTAACTAATTGCTTTTTCAAGTATTCAATCCTTACTCTATTCTTATACTAATGCAAAGTTTAAAGCACTTTCCATGCATGCTTTGTTTTCTTACATGATCTAAGTGTATTGTGAAAAACTCTTTTATGGCCAACACAATCACACCATAGCTTATACATCCCAACATTTTTGTATTGGAGCTAATTGTGATTATGTAACTAGTTGTGGCTCTAAGGGGTGCACCTTATAGAACATGTAAGATACTACATGAGTTCAAAAGTAAAGGGGTAATATTTAGTAAAATTTATAGGATTATATTTATAAAAAATATTTGTAATTATAATTTAGAAAAACTCATATGTTTAGTAAAGTAAAAGAGATCATTTTATGGCCTTATAATAGTATGTAAAGAAAGGGTATTTCTTAATATCCTTTGAATGCATGTTATATAGATGATTTCTTATAGGTGCATCCCCTAAGGTTGTGGCTATCCACCACCTCTACCTTTAGCACACACAAAAGTAGGTCATGCGACATTAGAAGAACAAAGTCCATCTATCCAAACATGTTCCTAAAGTCTCTGGGCAACCAAAATACTCTTGAGCGTACCAACACCATAGTGTATAGTTGTTCATTGTTTTGCCTTCTTGAGACACCACAATGAGTTCTTTTTAATGTAAAATTATATTTTCTTGAGCTTGAGCATTGATGCCACAACAAAAACATGCAAGAAATTCAATAACACTAATCACAAATCTCATTTTGAAAATCTCAAGTGATCATAGTAGCATGGCACAAAGCTTTTTAGCTCTTAGAATTAAACTCTAGAAAGAACCCATAGCCATGTGACTTGTAGTAATAGACAACATAATGCTCATAAGATTCTAGAGCAATGAAATATCAAATCTTTGGCACATGTCAATCAACGTTGAAGGTGATCGTAAAACTTCTTGAATAATTAAGATTAATATTGGAGCTTGAGATAATCAAAATTAACATTGTCACTAGAGCTTTATTTTCTTGGTATTTTAATATTGGATCTTAAAATAATCAAAATTAAAATTCCCACTCTTAGAGGGCACAGTTATAATAAATCATTTGTATAACATGTGTTCAAAGGGTATTAAGAAATAACATTTTTAAACATATTATAAGGCAAAAAAAGACCCCTTTTACTTTACTAAAATTAATAATTTTTTTTAAAAAATTGATTAAAAATATATTTTGTAAATTTTACTAAATAAAATACCCTTTCTTTTGAACTCATTATGTATCTTATATGTTCTCTAAGGTGCACCCCCATGGTTGTCACTAGAGGAACTTAGGATGTAGTGAAAGCTTAGTTACATATATGTACTAAAGAACTTTGTTACATAGCTATATACTAGTTTATCACAATCATGAATGCAAAGTAGGTAGTGCTAAAAGAATCATACTCAAAAAAGGTCATGTATCATTTCACACGAGACATCTAAGGGGCAAATCTCAGTGAGACAAAGTGCCTTTTTAAGTGTTAGCAAGATTCATAAGTAGCACTACATGCAGCGTACATATATATAAAGAGTTTTTAGAATTTCAAAAGTTGCATTGAATATAGAATTTAAATATTGGATTCAACGTTTGTCTATGCACCATTGATAACATGGTTTCATAGAAAATGCATAAGTGGGTGATTTCAAAGCGCAACATTCATGGAGGCTAGGGAAAAAGATAAAAGCTCTTACATGTTACAAGTTGGCTTGCTAAGAAAGGTAGAATTGCTTATGGAAAATGTGAACTAACATGTTTTGATTCAACTCAATGTACAATGGGGCCCCAAATTTCTATGAAATTAGAAGTGTGTGCCATTGTTCTAGAGTATATGCATGGCCTACACACCAAGATCATCACTAGTACCATAACACCACTACCATGACCATGCTCCCAACCAGTACCACAACCATCAATATATCATGGCATCATGATTACCACCATCATCACCTTCACTATCTTGACCATCTTCTAGCCTATTAAGACTATGACGATGACCATCATGAGCGCTTGTAATCAAGACCATCATCATCGTGATCAATATGGTTATCATGGGTTAATCATCATTACTTTATCTGCATGAGCAACGAACGAGGAGACGAATGAAGCGAGGGGCGCTGCGCTGTCTCTTGGGGTTGGCCAGACCTGACGACGACGACGACGATGACAACGATGATGCAAAGGGGGAATTAGAGGAAGCAAGAGCAGCTGAAGAAGAGGAGGAGGAGGAGGAGGAGAAGGAATTAGGGCTGATGCTACTGCTGGTAGGGGAAAGCCGAAGGCTCGAGAGAGAGCGCAGGAGGGAGCGGGCAATGCAGAGCTTGACGTGGCCTCGCTTGGGAGGAGGAGGCTTGTTGATATTGTCGCCATACAAGTGATGCCGCAGCGCAGCCAGTGACGACGCGGACGACCTGCTGCTTCCATACGCACTGGCCGACGATGAGAAGGATCCTGATCCTGCCATGATCTTTGGGGGGCCGGGGTAGAGAGTGTGTGAGTATGTGCGTGTCTAAATGAGCACTCCCTATTGCTCACACCCCATGAATCCACTCCATAGCTAGCACTTACGATGTGTTTTGTGTACAAGTGATTGAGAGACAAGAAGAGACAAAGCCCGTGAGTAAGTCACTCCTATAGCTTGTTATTACAATGACTTCAGAGACACGATTCACCTTTTTATAAAGTAAAGGGGTCAATAGAGTGTCATCTAACAATCCTCCATTAAAACCTTTTTCTCCAAGTGAGTTGCATAATATTTTGTACAGGTCAAAATATTTATATCATATAGACCCCAAAGAAAAAGTATTGGAACATTTCGATATTTTTACCAAGTAGCCTTAGTTATAAATGAAAGGTTTACAAAAGAGTGAAAGTGAGGGGCCAATAGAGTGACACTTGAGGATGCATTGTTTTAGGCTTTTACACAATCCAAAATATCAAAAATTTTGCATGGCTTAATTATTTCACTTACGTTAAGATCATCTTTAATTTTAAAAAATCATATAATAATATTAAGTGGCTTTAAAAACCACATCTTTTTTGCAAAATTGTCACTCAATTGGGTGGGGTGTGTTTTTCTTTTTGGGGGCTCCACTTTATTGGCCCCTTTACCCTATTCCTCCTCTCAATGCATTGGTATCTCCTCTCTCCCTTTCATACTCTCCTCTCAATGTTTTGAGTATACCAATGTACATAGATTCTTTCCCCCATGTGTGACACCTCACACCTATCTACCAATTAAGCGCATCTATCAAACACTTGTGTTGTGCCTCTCCTTTACCCGACCACTCCCTTCACCTCCCTCAACATGCACACCCTAAAAGGCCCTTAGGTCTTGTTTTGTGCATTGTTTAGCATTCATAACACTTGTGAATTATGCATTTGCATGCCCTACAAGCTGGCTTTGAATGAAAAATATCCATAATTGTCTACTTACAACAAGCTATTTGCAATATCTTACAAGTTGTCTCCTAAAACCATTAGATGTTATTCTTTTCTTCCACGCAACTCATACTTCAAACATGTTCTTTCCTTTAGATAAAAGACTCATCTCACATCATTATTCTATAATTGGCTTGTTGCTAAAGGGGCTAACAAATACTTTTTTGTTTACACACCGAAGATAGTAAAAACTGAAGGAAAAGATGTACATGATTGGCATGGCTCATAAATGACAAGTACTTTGACCTCAATGTTCTTTATTTAAATCAAGCTCTTTAGAACATGGGCTTGTTCAAATTCTTTAAAACAAAGCTTCCATTTCAAGAAATAAGCAAATGCTTTATTGAAGTTTTCATCCTCTACCAAAACATTTGATTTCAAAGGGACTGAAATTGGAATGGGATACTTGCCATCATTTGATAATGTGGAATAACCACTTTCAAAGTGTCTTGTACTTGATTTTAACCATATGAATCTTCATCATATTATAGTAATATATGGAGTATAGTCCTTCTTAACTCACAAAGTGCTTATAAAGTGAGAAGCATGGGGATTCAGAAACACACAAAGAACATGCATTATTAAACATGATGCCTTCAACTATGCATGTTAAATGTATTAATAGGGAGAGCATATATTTTTGAAAACCAACGTCCAAACTCATATTGTCTTACAAGTAAGGAGCATACTTGTTGATAACATATGAGAATAGAAGTTGTGTATGAAGCTTCTTGTAGATAAATAAGACTCAAAGCTTTGGTGATAAGTATTAAATATTCCCAAAATTTCCAAGCCTTTGGAAAGGGCATCCAAAACAAAAAAGTATATCCTAATAAAATGTGATAACATGTAGATACACTTAAGGCATATAAAATTAGTTGTCCAACCTAGTTTCTACTCACATGTGGATTTTTCATGAGTGAATGGATATTTATAAATAAAGACTAAACTACCCAAGGATTCCTAATTACATGTGAATTTGTGTATGTAAGCACATTGGAGCTTTGATGCCATTTATCACATAGATATATGAAGAATTTGCTTCCTTGTTAGGTTTGAAGGAAAAATAAGAGTTATTACCTCTTTCTTGGAATCATGATGTTGAATGTATTAGTGAACCAAGACTCAAGATCATACCAAAAGGTAGGCGCATTAAGTACTTGGCCTGCCCTATCGGGGTGGTAGGCATCACTTTAAAACAATGTTTCGAATGGTTCTTAGATAAGATGACCAACATATTAGGAGTAGATTTGGCCTTTCAATGGGATTGCCACAAAGATTTTTGCTCCTTAAGGTGTGTTTATCTCTCATTATGGTAATTGTAGCAATGGTTTTTCCTACAATCTCATTTTTGGCTATGCCAATAAAATCAAGACCAATCAATTTAACATTCTGATCTAATGGCATTGAGATTGGCTTACAATCACCCATCATAATAATTTTCCAAGACATCCAAGATGTATTACATTAGTGGGAGCCATAGTACATTGTACAATCGTCCAATATTTTACCCACATTAGTGGTCAGCTTAACATTTTGATCCAATGGCACTAAGGTTGGCTTACAATAATTAGCCACACCATACTTCATCAACATATCCAAGATGTATTACCTTTCTGAGAGCCCTATCCCCTTAGTTGTTCTTATCACCTCAATGATAAGAAAGTACTTCAACTCTCCTAAATCTTTCATCCCAAATTCACTACAACAAAAAGGCTCTATAGACGCGCTTGTAGATGCAATATTTGAATTGTGAAAAAAAAAGTCGGGCGCGTTTATTAACGCGTCTATTTTCGCGTCTACAAAATCGCATCTAAAAGCGCACTTATAGGCAGAAGTAGACGCACATTTAGACGCGCCTATAGATGCAGATATAAACGCACTATGTAAATATATAATCATATTTAAAAAAAAGTGGATATATTCATATTGTGCATCTATACGCGTGTGTATCTACGCGTCTAACACCGCCTTTACTCTGAAAGTTTTTTATGAGAATAGACACGCATTTATCCTGCAATTTAGACGCGTTGATAGACGTGCAAAACAGAGGTATGTAGGCCACATGCTCTCTGTTTCCTCCCCCCCCCCCCCCCCCCCCCCATCAACATCAAATTGCATACTTGGGAAAAACAGATAAAGATTATTTCGAAGATTGGATACTGAAAACAAAACAATGTATGTAGCATACAAAATTTCATATATATAGATGAAACATTTTTACATTATGAGTTCTAGTGCTTATGACGTCATGATCGCAAGCACTAGAGCTGAAAGTAATACATATCAAAAATGAAAATTACAAGCCAAGGGGAGGCATGCATGCATGGGGCTCCTCTATATCTCCTCAGAAGAGACATCATACATCGCTACCACCACCGCTGGCTGTGCCACTGCCATTGCCGCCACCGCTACTGCTAGTCCCCCCTTTGCTATCCTCAACTGCATCAGGGTTCGCCTACACAAAGGATTAAATTATATAAGTACCATTACAAACAATAAATCATATTGATCTATACTTTTCATGTAAAAAATAAAACATATCTCTTCTGGTGGTGGAATCCTCATGGCGCGATTATATTACTCCTCCGTGATGAGTCCCTCCTCGTAGAAATGCTGCCAAGTGAACGCCCAGTTATGACCTCAATGGTAGCCTACCTCTCTAGGAGTAGGCATCCTACCAACGATATGGAACTACAAAACAATTTGAACATACAACGTATTAAAACACACTAGATAATGAAGTGAAACAAATTACAAAATTTAATTTAAAAAAAGAAATCAAATAATACTTACAAACTCAGCCTCCCATGACTCCCTGCCACCCGATCCATAATGCGACGATGGTTGCCATCTGGATATGTCGTGCCTCTGCATGCTGGCGACTTGTCATTTTCTCCATTGCTCTCTTCTTGGCCTCTTTCCACTCCTTGCGGTGGCAATTGGGTGGTTGGCCATATCCAGGGCGCCCCTGCTCTTGTCTCTGCAATGACTCCTTGGCGCGCATCATAAGGTGAGACGTCTTGTTATGAAGCATGTCTCTCACCTTTGACCGTCCCCAATCATCTGAGAATCGTGAATTCTCGGGATTAGGGTACCTTTCATGTACTGCCCACAGCACCTCTTGCCACAAAACATTTTTTTGGTGCTTGAAGGAAATCATGCAATCTTTGTATGTGGCATGCAGGACACTCCTCAAGTAGGCTATCACTTCCCTCCCCTCGAAGTCATGCAAGATACCACCAACATCAATGATAGAGTAGTACATTTGTGGAGGCTCACCTCTCTCATTTTCCGGTGAGGGTGATCGAGAGCCACCACCTAGGCAACCCCCACAAAGCCCTCGACCTCCTCGTCCTCGCGCACCACTCTCCCTCCTCCCTCGATGTGAACTACCCTCTACCTCACTCGATATACGTGCCTCTGCAGATGTACGTGCTTCGGCCGATCCATGTACCTCAGCTAATCCCTGTGTCGGCAAAGATGTGATAGGTGTCCCAGACATCACACTGAAAACCTCATCTGCAGTGGGAGGGCGACCAAGATAATTGGTCATCTCCCCCATGAATTGCTCCTTGTTGAATGGGGTGCTGGAGGATCCAAGATTCCACATCTACACAAAAAGAAATCATATTATCCTGTGTAGATAAAACATATTACATACAGCGTCTATACCTGCGTCTCTGTGCGTGTCTATACCTGCGTCTCTGTGAGAGTCTGTTAGCACGTGTATCATCATGTGTACAACACTGCAGAGCACACGCGCCTGCACACGCGCTCAAAGACATGCCCCCAGAGAAATGTTTTCCGCATCTATATCTGCATCTACACTGAGATGTAGACGCGCTATCAGACGTGCTTGGTCGGATGATATTGGCAGACGACCGCCATTATTGATTTACAAAATGCAATATATAATGAAATCACAAATCCTAAATACACAGACAAAGCAGAGAGAGGAAGATAGAAAGAAAGAGAGAGAGAGAGAGAGAGAGAGAGAGACTCACCTTGGGTGTTTGGTGTGACATTCCCGATTTCTAAGCACGCGTTCTTCACATGAACCTCCTCTTAATAGGAAGTCATGAGAATAATAAATTGAAAATTATGGAAATTTTTTTTACTTATTCCACTTTTTTCCCCAGCCGACTATCGGGCTGGAGTAGAGGGGAATAGCAAGAGTGAATAAGCTCCTTGCTGGAGCTTACAGGGGGAGAATGCCATGCAAAACAGCGTGTGGAGGGAGGGAGGTACCTCTCCCTCTGGCTATAAAAGCCAGGGCTATGGCAAGCACAAAGGGAGCAGAGCGTAACGCTGCCCACGCTAAGGAAGGAAGAGATTGAGAGGGATCATGCTGCAGTGAGGACTGTGAGGGAGGGCGTAAGGCTGGCCGTGTGGGAGAAGGAAGAGCTTCTGCTTCAGCCGGTGGTCACTACCGTGGAGGAAGGGAGGTCGCCAGGCTGCCGTAGGACGCCACCAACTCGCTGCCATCAGGCGGTCATCATGCCGAAAGAGGAAATCGCCTTCTCTCTTTCACGTGGGGCTTTCACGATTTTTCTTGAAGCTTTAGAAGCTTCTTAGGAAGCTTCTAAAGCCTCCTTGGAAGCCCCCTTTCGTGTGGGTCTTTATTAGGCCTTTTCAAAGTGGGTTTGATAAACCCCCCCCTCCCCAGGATTTAAACCCCATTCCTGTGGGTTTCTCCCTCTCCGCAAAAATCCTTCTTTAAGGTCTTTTACACCCTTTTCCCCCCTTTTCCAATCCGCTAAAGTTCATTTAATACCCCCTTTCTCGTGGAGTCCTATTCGAGGCCTTTAAAAAGCCTTGTCAAGTGTTTTTTTCCCCTTGGATTGCCCACAAGCTCCCAATAGCCGGAGTGCTAGAACCCTCCCCGAGGGCCTTCCCTATTGCCTCTCAAGCGGGTTCTTGTTAAATTGGGATC
The DNA here is from genome assembly GCF_053477565.2 of Lygodium microphyllum. Taxonomy (NCBI): domain Eukaryota; kingdom Viridiplantae; phylum Streptophyta; class Polypodiopsida; order Schizaeales; family Lygodiaceae; genus Lygodium; species Lygodium microphyllum. The sequence continues at coordinate 54,016,197 of NC_141151.1, forward strand.
TTTTAAAAATCCCCTTTGCCTTCACAAAGCAAATCTTTTACACCCCTTCTTCCTCGAAGTTTTAGGAGGAAACCTATAAAGCCTTCTAAAGCCCAATTCTGAAAGGCGATGCTTCGGTCAAGGAAGCCGTACTAAAAAGGGAATTTTGTGTACAAGGGAGAACGGGCCAAGATCGTAAGATTGCGGCCAAAGCAAGAAGGTCAAATTCACGATGGCCCCTAAAAAGGAAAAAGGTGCAACCGCAGGAGGATCATCTCCTAACATTCATGTGGATATTTCACCGAACCCACTAGTCCAGGTTTTCTTCCTAATTTTAGTTTACGTTGAAGTATTGAAATTGTGCATGGATAATTTATGGAATTAGGATGCACTTTTATGATTGAAATACATTGGATATTTTAAAGGAAATAACTCACGAATGAAGATTGGTCAATTGTATTTTTTTAAAGGGAATGAATGAAAGATGTTTATGCATTTTTAGCAAGTGGCTTCTGTGCATTGCAAAGTAATGAATCTAGAACAAACAACGATTATAATTTACAAAGTCAGAATTATTATAGTACACCTTTGACTATGCATGGAAAGATTAAATCACATGTCGCATTATTAGACGAATCTTTCTTAGTAATGATTCATTAAAGAAGATTGCTGACAACTGTAGGAATTTGCAAGGCATGGAAATGATTCTAGGGCTGCATGAAGTAGGTTAAACTCTAGTCAATTAGCATAAATCTCAATCAACTACGTAAGTAGTTAGAGAAAGGTTGTGTAATGCTCATTCAGCATACGAATATTTCATTCAGAAATGAAATTAGGGAAAGATTGCATGGTTCGTTTTAACATAAAACCGTAAAAGCTTAGTAGCATGAATCATGAATGCATCAATGGAAATTATGTCGTAACTTAACATACGCTTCGATCTTAAAAAGAAAAGTTAGGAGTTGTAAATCTAATCATAGGTAGGCAATGAATCGTGTATGGTATCGTAATGCAACCAGTTTTTCTTCTCTTTGGTCAAGACAATATCTTCATGAATAGACAATGATAGTGTTTTACCCTAAACACCTAAACCGCAAAGGACTTGCTTAGGATTGTTTAAATCGATGCAACATATCCTAAGTGCTAACTAGGGTTTAGCACGTTGAGGACATGACCTAGTCGCACTTATTGCCAAGTTGAAACTCTTATACCCTAAAGACTTGCCCTCATTCACGGAATGTAGGGACAATAAGACACACTTGCGAGAAACGATCTAGGGTTTTTACCCTAAGGATCGCTCGCTAAAAGAATGAAACTCGATTTTGATTTGGACCTTTAGGACCGACAATATCGACCTACTGCAATCAGGAATGGATTGTTATGAAGATACCCTAACCCTGTTTCCTATCTAATCATGATTTCGTGATTAGACAACGCCATTCGATGGGTAAAATAGTCCCATGATTTTTATGCGACACTCGCGCAATAGGTTGTAGAGTCGCATGATCTTGTGATTTGATCAAAAGGGAATGGCCAAATTCCTCGGAATGAGATTGGCAGATTCTTACGCAAGTTTATCTTGCAAGAGGAGAAATAATCGTCGTGATATAGTACCTTTCTTGGGTAAAGTAACCAAGATACGAGGATTAGATATTTGCTTGGAAGCAAAAGACCAATTAGTAAATTGAAATAACATATTTACTGCCAATAGAACTTAAGGTATTGGTTAAGTTGGGTTAGTAGGGTACGGCCCTAACCCAAGGATATAGGGTTAACAGACAAACCATTGGGGATCTTGCCAAGTCGCAATTGATCCTGGATCGAGTGCTGGATGCATTCGGAGAGAAAGATTCACTCCTTAGCAATTGGCCAAATAAACGACCATTGGAATTGATTGTGCTTGTAATAGTTTAGAAAGCACTGTTTGCATTGTTTGCTCAAGGAACTAAAGGATGAAAAGATATCTAATGCTTCAGGTTGAAGGCCTGAAGGGAGAGGCAGCTTCAGTTACCCCCGACTGCATGCCTGACCCTAACCAAGGGGGTTATTGACCGCGCCGGGAACGTGGACCGAACCTGCCGTGAGAGGTCTCTCCGTTGAGTTCTACTTGGAGCAGGAGGACGCTTAGGTGCCAGGGGGGGGCTCTGGCTGTAAATCCCTTGCCTTCCGGGTCCTGTGCAAGAGGCTAACGTGACTCGGGATTAGATCTCGAGGCCTGCATACTAGTTTACGGGCGGAAGCTTGGAATAGTAATCCCTGGGGATTACCGGATAGCCTTCGGGCGGATTATGGACAAGCCTACGAGCGGAACTCCTTGTATTTCAAAGATAAAATAATGAAATGTTAAAAAAAAAACTTGCTTGATATTGTTTTTCTATGTCACGTGATAAGATTACGTGAAGGAACCAGTGCTTAACAGGATTAATTAAAGAAGCTGATTGTTATATGTCAAATTAATGTGTTAGATAATTACATAACTAAAACAAACCGAGGAAAGTGCGGAGGATGGGCCATGGATCCACCCTACGGTTGGGTGGTCCCGATTAGCCGGGTACTTCTCTCAGAAATCTCGAAGAACAGCGGGATGATCATCATCAGCAAAACCAATAACGAGAGCGATGACCTAGAGTTACGTCTTACCCAATTTACGCTGTTTTAGGGGAACGGAATGGGACTATGCCTTATGGCAAAGAGGTTGAGCCTTGCATCCCTCTCGTTTCCCATTCTCTTTGAACCAAGTACAGCGTGAATTCGCTTCGGACCTGGCGTTTTTGCGTAAAGTAGTTTGCTCGGGTCTGACGCTAGTTGCTATTAGCTAATGACCAATCAGAAAAACCCTAATTCCGGTCGATCCTAAGTGGGAACAGCCAGGATACTTCCGCTACGTGGCAGACGCGAGAAGACCTAGATCGCAAAACCCATAACATTCCATGGGAGTGTCGGGCGGAGTTTTCTAGACATCCTTTCCGATGGACTGCTAAGACATGTCCTGGATGATACTAGTGGACACGTTACATTTGGTGTGGCGAGTGGTAGCGCTTCTTCCTTCTCCTTCTTTCTCTTCTTGGTAAGTTACCCTCCCTTGATGCTTGCTTCCTTGCTTGCTGCTTCTTCTTGTTCTCCTCTCTATTGTTCTCTCTTTCTTCCTCTCCTTGGCTTTCCTTTTTCCCTTCTTGTGTGTTTGAAATGAAAGAAGAGGTGAGTCATGAGGAGATAAGGCATAAAAAGACTAGGTGAGGCATGAAGAGACTACATGTCAGCTAAACTCAAGCTTCAGAACCGCAAAAAACGTAGGAAAGGAAAGCCGTAGTTTGAAAATAAATGATTTAAGTAGGATTTGAATTTTGACGTGTGCCTCTATTTTTGAGTGTATAAGTGCGTCTATTTGCGCGGATATATAGACGCAGAAATTGTGTCTATTTACACGGACGGTTAGACGTGCCGATAGATGCTGTGATAAACGCGCCCGACTTTGCGCGTCTAACACGTGCGTCTATTCCTCGTTTCTGTTGTAGTGATTTTCTGTTGAAAAGACTCTTCATATGTTCCACCTCTTATCTATGATTGCTCCCAATAATCTAAATATCCACATACAAGGTAGTCATGGCAATGCCCCTTTCACTTTGACATCCACAACGCGAATGGTCTACACTTTCAATGTGGAAACCAATAGAGACAATATACTATGCTATCTTGTCATACCATGCTCTTGGTTCTTGTTTAAGCCTATACTTGGAGAATTCACTTTAGATATATCCTCTATATCATTTGCATTCAATGACTATTTATAAATACTCTTATCTATAAAAATTTTGAAAATTAAACACATCTCTTGTCTATATTTCAATCTATAAATAACCCCTTTATATGATATGCTTATATATATATATATGTATATAATATACATATACATATACATATACATATACATATACATATACATATATACATATATATATATATATATATATATATGATATTTTAGAAATACCTTATTTTGACCTTACATAATATACATATATATTCATGAGTGACCCCTCGAGAGCCCATACAAGCCTTTCTATAACCTACAAACATAATTGGAATGAGCCATACACTCATAACTTTGTGGCTTCTCCATGTATACTCCTTGCAACTTACCATGCATAGCCTACACACATAATAGGGGTGAACCATACTCATAACCTTATGGCCACTCCATGCACACTTCTTCTTGCAATTCACCATGCAAGAATGCATTCTTTACATCCATTTGATGCAAGGCCCAACCTTTTTTTGCAACCACTATAATGATTGATCTAATAGTTTCCATCTTTGCCATTGGAGCAAATTGTCTCCTTGTAATCAATTCTATAAGTCTATGCATAATTTTGGTATAACTAGTCTTGCTTTATATATGTTCACACTTCAATTTGCATTATGTTTTGCTTTGTAAATCCACTTGCACCTACAACTTTCTTTCCCTCAAGCAATGGTACCAAATCTTGAGCCTAATTTACATTTGACACAACCATTTTTTAATCCATAGCTTTCTCACAAGGCACACAACCAATGGATTCCTCAAAATAAGTAGGCTCAACTAATTTTATAACACTCACCATATATGCATAATAGTAAGCAACATAACCACCATATATCAACCTTTTTACAAGATATTTTACTCTCATTGACTGGTGCACATGCGGAGTGCCACTCTATGATTCCTTTATATCAGCCTTGTTTCTTTTTTACACTACGTATGTGAACAACTGGAATACCAAACTCCTCATCCATGCTCTGATCTAAACCATAATCAAACTCACAATCTACATGTCAATAGTCTATAGAAATATCAGGCACACCAAGTGGCTTAATCAAATTTTATTTTCCCTTTTGTGATACAGTTTTTGCACTTATAGAAGTGATATTTGCACACAACTTGGCATGCTATTGTCTCTCAAAAGACTATTAGAAGAGGATTCTTCTAGTCTAGTCAATGTATGTGTTTGTGGATCTACAATTTTCGGAATCAACTTTTCTCTTACATCATTTGTAGCAATTTATTTTTCAAAAGCATATGAACTATTCATCTCATCAAACACAATATCTCTACTTACCTATAACTTGTGTGTAATTGGATTATAATAGTTTTGATTCTTTTGCTTAAGAAAATAACTAATAAATACACACTTTTTAGCTTTCTGATCCAACTTCTTTCTTAGCTCATGAAGAACATGTACATATGAAACTTTATCCAAATATATTAATATATGACAAATCAGGTTTCTTACTAATAAACTTCTCCTTTAATATCACATCATGCAAGCCCTATAGCAATGGGTTGGGTTTTGTTTGTAATATATACAATTGTAAAGATGACTTTAGCCGTATGAAAATGAGGTTTATTTTTTTAAGTCAACTAAGTCTCCTGAAATTTTTGCAATGTACATGTTCTTTCTTTCAGTAACATTGCTCTAATGTAGAGCGTACCTACATGTAAATTGCCTTTGAATTCCATGTTGTTTCAAAAAATTATTAAATTCATTGGAGAGGTACTCTTTTCCTCCATCTAACCTCAAAGAATTAATCTACATAGTTGTTTTTTAACCACGTTTTTAAAATCTTGAAAATGAGTGAGTATCTCACTTTTCTACTTCATGACATACACCCATATCTTTAGTGTATGATCATCAATAAAGGTTACATAATACTTACATCGAGTCATTGATGTAGTATTTGTAGGACCCCACACATTTAAATGTATAACATGAAGTAAATGCCTACTTACATGTTTATTATGAAAAAATATATCCCTTGTTTGTTTTCCAAATTGGTATGCTTCATAGACTTTGTACATATTAGCCACTTTGAACTTAAGCAAGCCCATCATAATTTTACATGGTTGTCTATTCTTCAACCGCTACGTCACTTTTACATGGCCAATATGTTCATGGAAAATGTCAATAGTAGCCACAACTCCTATGCCTTGTGAAAACATAGGAGCCTTTAGCTCAAACGCTGGATGTATTGTGGCCGCTGAGCGTTGAAGAAGAGGTTGTCTCATTGCTTGGGCAGCTTAGTTTTTATAAGCATAAGTATGCCAGTGATCTCGAACAGAAGTGTGACTCTACGATGTGTAAGCAATGGCTAGGTACTCCACAGAGAGAGAGAGAGAGCCTCGATGTTGCACAAACTCAGATAAATATTGAAGCTGAGATGCAGACTACTGGAAGGGCTACTGGTTGACAAGTATCGTCAAACGGACGTCATTGATTACGTTCATCTCATCCTATGAAAACAGAGAAAAGCAAAGAACGGGAAGATTAATAGCTTAAAAGCTATGATACTTTCTTGGAAATTTTGAGGTGGCGGGCAAATATATAAAGGGATCAGAGTAGACTGCAACGAGGGGGGTACAAAGATGAAGCCATGAGGAAGAAGGTCAAATGGCATGAGACGACGGAGAACAAAGGAGGTGATGAAATGCAGAACAAAGGCGAAATCAAGGAGGAAGGTGGCGAGCTATCCTGAAGTGACGACGAAGGAGAGCTGAGAGCAAGCGATGACAAAGGCGAGGGTGAGGCTGCAGCGAAGCCGAAGAAGAAGAACGAGAGACAATGCAGCAGAAGAGACGGCCGAAGTTGATGAGCTTGGAAGACAATGAATCGGCGATAAGAAAGGCGAAGCATTGGCGAAGACTGCAACGATCAAGGCCATGAGGCAGAAGGACGAGAAGACAAAGTACGAAGGGTGGAGACGATCAACGAGCTTTTCACAAGACGAGAGTGTTGAAGCTGCGGACGTGGTTCTGAAGATGGAATACTTGAAAACGGTGGACTGAGGAGCAACAGAGAAGGAAGGTGATGAAGCGGCAGACAATGACAGAGACGAAGAGAAATTATCGGAAGGAAGAAGGAGGATGTCGACAACTGGCATGCAGCGGCTTCCTTACCTTCCAAGATCGCTAGAGCAGTTCAGGATGTCGAGAGTTCCAAGCCACCACGGGGATGCTATGTAGACTTGGCAAAGGAGATAAGGCGGAGCTAGTCGAGCTTGTCCGTAAGGATGATCATTCAGCTCATACCCGCCGTTAATAAGCATCTCGCAAGTGGACATACTGAAGGCGGAGCTACCCTACCTCGATGTATGTGCCTGGTGCTGCTAGATACACCCACACCATGCATGCCCCCAGCATTCCTGCCAGCAATATCAGCAGTATGAACACCCTAACATTATCACCGGAGAGAGAAGGTGACGACGGCAAATTCGGAAGACGGTGATGCCCTATTTTGATGCCTTTTTTTTTCTGGAGAAAGAAACCTTGAAAAATAAGCATTACAGCAGATCGAGGATGTATTTATGAAGTCCGAGTCAAACTTGAAAGGTGTCAAGGACAAGCTGAATATCAAGCATACTATCGTCATACTTTCACTTCAGGAATTCGAAGCAGTATTAGACAAGACTGTTAACTTAATCTATATGACAAATGTCAGGTTTACATCGTGAGCCTTATATTTAAGGTATTCAAAAGAAACTCCTCCTTTTGGAACCTTATCTCAAGTTCTATCACTTCAATTGTCCTATTGTCATCCTCTCATGTAAGTAAGATTCTTTGAACATCTTTTGTGAAAGTTATTTGAAAAAAAAAAGCAACTTGTAAGAAGTGAAGGTGATCTCTCTGACTTCACTTTGCTCCTAATCATTATCAACACCAAATGAACATCTTCCTAATTATGGTCATTAACATGGATTAATCTTGACACTACAATAGAAACGAGGCACAGACGCGCAAAGTCGGGCGCGTCTATCATTATGTCTATATGTGCGTGTAAATAGACACAAATTTTGCGTCTATATATTCACGCAAATAGATGCCAATATAGATGCGCAATTATTTAACCACCTAAAATTGGAATTAATATAATTAAAAAACCAAGTTAATAATTATTTAACCACCTGAAATTGATTCTTGAGCATGCACGTGTGCGCATGATAAAAACCATAGAATTAAGAATACACATTGAATCATTGAATTAAAAAAATAGAGTTAGTAATTACTTTTTCATTACTCTCTAATAAATGGCAGTTCCTCCAGTTGATAAGCCTGATATAAGTAATTAGCAGCAAGCGACACAAACCTTACAATTAGTAGCAAGCATTGCAATATGTATCTTGTAATTTCTCTACTTGAAGATGATAAAAAATACTTCATTTTTATTATGAAAAATTCAATTTAGCTTTAAACTTTACTATTGATTCTTGAGTATGCACGTGTGCGCATGATAAATATAGAATTAAGAATGCACATTGAATCATTAAGCAAATTAAGTATGTTATAGTGAATGATCCATCTCATCTTCAATGAGATCAGCCCTTGCTAAACTATCTACTTCTAGGTCTATGTTACCAAGAGGTAACGAAACAAACAAGTTTATCCCACTATCAGATGTGTTGCTATATTGCTTAATAACTTCATCAATATCATCGATAATCACATTATTATCTTCTTCTGTGTTTCCTTGAACATCCTCGCGAGGTTTATATTGTACTATATAACGCATATCATCCATTATGGTGTCATCCTACACATCATCATTAATTGTTGGATTGTCATCTGCTATCTCCATGTTGGTAATATTACCATATATTGGTTTTGAACGATTAGATATAGGGATGACATACCACCATCGGTTATTGTTTACCATTGGATGATACACAACCTGTATTTGAAAAACAAAAGCAAAAAACTTAAATACTTATTATATTGTGTATATGTATCACATGTATACATATTAAAAAATTAGCCTTTGCATATATACCTGCTCGCATTGTTGAGGTAGTACTAATGTGTTATTCTTGTTTTGGTGAAATTTTGTAGAGTCAATGATTACAAAATCACTTGGATGACGTCCGATTGTACAATACTCACCATTTGTTACCACTTCTTTAAACCACTTCACATTGAGTACATATATAAAGAATCGTCTGAAGTCAAGCTTCAGAATATCTTGGATCAAGCCACAATAACCTTCCATGGTACCATTGGCATCCTCGAAGTTAGCAAGGACACCACAATCTTGGATATTTCTCTTTTCATCTATACGTTGAGTTCGAAGATGTTTACCCTCATACCAAAGTGCATTGAATAATGTGCACTAGTAGTAAAAGATAAAAGATCAAACACGTCAATTATTTATATAAAATAAAACTTATTAAAAAAATTAATTGATAGTATGTCTCACCTTTGATAAGCAACCTCATGTGTATTCCCACTCTTCTTGAGATATATTAATTTCCTCCTCTTTTTTCATTCTCTCCATTTCCTCATGTAACCAATCTATATCAATATGAAGTGGGAGCGCATTTAGATGATCTGGAAATGAGACATTACGTCCATATCTAGTGCGAAATTCTTGTCTTTTGCTTTTTCTTCTTGCCCTTGCTTCATCATATAGTGTCACCCATTTGCTCATTACATCACTATTGAGCACACAAAAACTATTTAACTTACTGAGTTCTTCTTTTGTTAGCACTTTACTCATTCCTTTTCCTTGAGGTACTATAGAGGCCATCCTCAAGTCTTCATCATCTTTCTATAGTCGTGGTTGAGAGGGATCCACTTTAGCAAGATATTCAGAGATATAAACAAGGGATGATTACACTAACAACAATGCTTCCCTCAGACCGTGCTTTTTGCCTCACAAAATCTTTCAAGGTTTTCATGAAGCGCTCAAGAAAAAACATCCACCTTACATGAATTGCCCCATAAAGTGCAATCTCATCAATCAAATGTACGAGTAAATGTAATTGAGTAGTCAAAATGGATCGAGGAAAAATTTCCTCCACCAAACAAACCACCTCAACAGATAATACTCGAGCATCTTGCAATGTGTTTGGATTAATTTCCTTCGAGCTCATGTATCTGTCAGGATGTATTTGAGAATTGTTTATTTTTGTGTAGAAATTCAAAGATATATAATCAAAAAATACAATGTATACACACCTCACAAGCTCTCCCATCTTGAATTGGATGATATCCTGATGTGGTTAAATATGAAAAAACAAGTAAATTAATAAAATGCAATTGATTCAAGTCTTGAATTTCAAATATAGAGTTATATACATGTTCCTGAACACTCTCCGTATCCTGGAAAGTCATGCATGGTCCACAATAACATGGCCTTCAACGTGAAATCTCTAGAGGATGCAGATGCACTTGTATCTTGCACCTCAATACCTTCCCATAACATTTCTAACTCTTCAATCAAAGGCTCTAAGTAAATGTCCATGTTTTTTACCTTGTGCTTTCCAGGAATCAGAAGGGACAACATTACATGTCCCTTTTTAATTGTCATGGATGGAGGAATATTATAGTTTACCAATACCATTGGCCATACATTGTATGATGTGCTTTTGATGCCAAATGGATTGATTCCAAGACATAAGTTTTACACGTGGAACAATCGGAAAATGTCGCAAAACCTTACGAGGCACATCCATTGACTTCATCTCCACTTCGTATCTTGATTCGCCACAAACAGGACACTCTCGTGCGAACTCATGAATCCCAAGAAGTAAGACACAATCATTGACACATGCATGGATCTTGACATAATCGAGGCCTCCCAGAGATATCAAGGAATGTCTTGCTTGCTCTCTCTTAGTTGGCAATTTGTTTCCTTTTGGAAGCATTTGTGATAATAACCTACATATATTTTTAAAAGTGAGTTAAAAAACCACCAACATATATTTCTGTCTGATTTCAAAATAGAACAATTAATATTATGATTCATAAGCCAAACTGAATTGATACCTACTTCAATAACGCATCCAAACTGACATTACTCCATCCATAAATTGTTTGCAAGTTAAGTATCTCGAGGGACGCACGAAGAATGGAGTACGTACAACCTTCATACAACAGAGTAGATAATGCTACATATAGTGGATCATCTAGCTTCATAGAGTGACCTTCTCCCTGAACCGGTTGCGAAAATAGATGGTATACCATGTTATCCAAAATCTCATCCTCTACGACTTGATGGGGCATTTCATGAGGGCTACTATCATGGTCGTGAGTCTCTACTCTTCTTGAAGACTCTGTCTCCTCGCGTCGACGTTTTGCAGCCTCTCGATGCCTGAGAGTGAGTATCTGAGGATGTGGCACTACATCCAGCTCAACCACAAAAGGGAGTTTCATGTACGTTGATATATAATTCCCGTAACATAGACTAGCAATCTTAGTGGTTAAAAAAAACAATGAATACCGATGATTTTTCTCGGTCCCATTCTCCATACAAGCTGAGGTGTGACATTGCAATTCGATGTGCTCGAAAAATACACCCTCGACAACGATCACACATGCATTTAATTTTTTGTCGTAGCTATGCATCTCGATTATGAAGACGCAATGTTTCATCCTCACTTCAGGATGTGCTCATTGACTCATCAGCATGCACCGCACTAGGTGATGACGACGACATGATTAAACCTAATTCATGACAACATCAAATTTTTTTTCATTCATATGTTTACATAAAAACTTAAAGCTAGCGTATTAATTATTCTAAGATCTCAATTTTAAATACACAAAAATCATCATAAATACATTAAAACTTATGATAAGAGTTCACTATCAAAACTTATCTTAAAAACAAAAAATTATGATAAAGCCTAAATGCGTGTCTATATACGCGTTTACGTATGCATCTATATTAGCGTCTATTTCTGCGTCTATACTCGTGTCTACATGAACAATAGATGCGCATATATATGCAAAAATAGACGCACACGTCAAAATTCAAACCATACTTAAATCATTTCTTTTCAAACTGCGCCTTTCATTTTCTGTGTTTTTTGCGGTTCTGAAGCTTGAGTTTAGCCGACATGCAGTCTCTTCATGCCTCACCTCCTCATGACTCACTGCTTCTTTCATTTCAAATACACAAGAAGGGAAAAAGGAAAGCCAAGGAGAGGAAGAAAGAGAGAACAAGAGAGAGGAGAACAAGAAGAAGCAGCAAGCAAGTATCAAGGGAGGGTAACTTACCAAGGAGAGGAAGAAGGAGAAGGAAGAAGCGCCACTACCCGCCACATCAAATACCCAAGGTGACTCTCTATCTCTCTCTCTCTCTCTCTCTCTCTCTCTCTCTCTCTCTTTGTTTCTCTCTTTCTCTCTCTACTCTGTCTGTGTATTAGGATTTCTGATTCCATTATGTATTGGATTTTGTAAATCATCAATGGCGGTTGTCGGAGTAAAATCAACTGACTGAGCGCGTCTACATTTCAGTGTAGACGCAGGTATAGACGCGAAAAAATGTTTCCTCTCATTGCGTCTGAGGGCGCGTCTTAGAGCGCGTGTGCTGGTCAATCTAAACGCGATGATACACGCGCGTATAGATTGACCTAGAATATGCGTATGACAGCACGTCTATACTGTATCTCAGATGCGAATATAGACACGCTGAACAGAAGGTTGACTTTAGGAGCGTGTCTGAGAGCGCGTCTAACCTACAATTTAGATGTGGTTATACACGTGCTAGCTCTGATAAAAAACAATATATTTTTGTAATGATGAATGTGACCAATCCCATGTTTGTGTTTATCAGTTTTCTTGTTTATGAGAAGCATTAGCACTTAAGTTTTATGCTCAATGTCTAAAGAAAGCTCTTTGAAAATGTAGGTAATATATGATTTTTTGTATGCAAACAAATTTCTCTTTTTCCTGTGTTTTTTTTGCAGATGTCGTATCCTGGTTCATCTAGCAATGATCCAGATTTGGATTGCATAAATGATACATTGGCCTCGTTTGGCAGGGAAGTGAATGCATTTTTTGGAGGTTTTCCTAGTAGGGAAGACTTCATGGGAGAGATGACCAGACACCTTGGCCGCTCTCCCACAGTGGATGAGGTGTTCGATATCATGTCTGGAACGCCTCTCACGTCTTTGCCTGGCACTACTTTCCAAACTCCAATTGCAAGTACTCCACATGCAGGTACTCCACATGCAGGTACTCCACATACAGCACCTGTATGTGCATCGGCTGAACACAAGCATCTGCAGAAACACGTGCATCTGCAGAAGCACGTGCATCCAGCGAGGCAGAGGGTAGTCAACAGAGAGGGAGAAGGGAGAGTCGAGGGGGAGGACGAGGCTTGTGTGGGGGTTGCTTAGGAGGTGGCGAGCGATCACCCTCATCAGTAGATCACGTAGAGGAGCTTGTACGCCAGTACTATAGAGTTACAGATGCTGGTGGCATCTTCCATGATGATGAAGGAAGGGATGTAATGGTGTACATGAGGAGCGTTGTGCATGCGACGTATAAAGATTGTTTCATTGCCCTCAAAAATCAGAAAAGTGGCTTGTGGCAGGAGGTGTTGAGGGCAGTCCATAGGAGGTACCCAAATCCTGAGGGTCAACGATTCTAGGATGATTGGGGACGCACAAAAGTGAGGGATATGCTTCACAACAAAAGATCCCACCTCATGATACGTCCTAGGGACTCACAGCGGAGGCATGAGGAGGGGTGTGGAGCCTATAGCCAACCACCTATGTGCCACCGCGTAGAGTGGAAGAAAGCCAAGAAGAAAGCAGCTAAGAAAGTGAAGAGTCGCCAGCACGCAGAGGTGCGACGGATCCAAATGGAAACAATGGGATCGGGCGGCAGAGAGTCGTGGGAGGCAGAGTTTGTAAGTATATTTTGACTCCACATGCAGGTACTCCACATACAGGTACTCCATATGCATGCACTCCATATGCAGGTACTCAATTTGCAGGTACTCCATGTGCTCCACATGCATCGACTGAAGCACAAGCATCGGGCCTTTATGAGTTTGTTTTAGGTGAAGAAAAGGAGCCAAACTTGGGTATCCCTCCGACTACATATGAATTAAAGGCATATCTATAGTCATTGATAATAGTATGCTGGGACATATTAGGAATGCAGAAACTTCACATGCAGCTTGGACAATTGTTTTGAACATATTTTCAATAAATAAAAATACACAAAAGATTCAACTCAAGCAAGAGTTAAATACCTTGAAGAAATGAAAAATGTTGCAGAAGCACGTGCATCTGCAGAAGCTCGTGCGTCCAGCGAGGTAGAGGACAGTCGACAGAGAGGGAGGAGGGAGAGTCGAGGGGGAGGACAAGGGTTGTGTGGAGGTTGCCTAGGAGGTGGCGAGTGATCACCCTCACCAGTAGATCATGTAGAGGAGGTTGTACGCCATTACTATAGAGTTACAGATGCTAGTGGCATCTTTCATGATGATGAGGGAAGGGATGTAATGACGTACATGAGGAGCATCGTACATGCGACGTATAAAGATTGTTTCATTGCCTTCAAAAATTAGAAAAGTGGCTTGTGGCAGCAGGTGTTGAGGGCAGTCCATAGGAGGTACCCAAATCCTGAGGGTCAGTGATTCTCGGATGATTGGGGATGTACAAAAGTGAGGGATATGCTTCACAACAAAAGATCCCACCTCATGACACGTGCCAGGGACTCACTGCGGAAGCTGGAGGAGGGGCGTGGAGCCTACAGCCAACCACCTATGTGCCACCGCGTAGAGTGAAAGAAAGCCAAGAAGAAAGCAGCTGAGAAAGTGAAGAGTCGCCAACACGCAGAGGCGCGACGGATCCAAATGGAAACAATGGGATCGTCGCATTACGATCGGGCTACAGAGAGTCGTGGGAGGCAGAGTTTGTAAGTATATTTTGATTTCTAGTTTTTTAAAATTTATATTTCTTTCAATTCTTTATATAATTTATTCTAATATATTGTGTCTCATAATTATTTGTATATATCATAATTGTTTTGCAGACTACTATCGTTGGTAGGATACCTACTCCTAGAGAGGTAGATTACCATCGAGGCCATAACCGCGCAGCCACATGGCTTCACTTCTATGAGGAGGGTCTCATCACTGAGGACCAATACAACCAGGCTATGAGGATTCGACAGCCAAAGGAGGTATGTTTTTCTTACTTTCCTATTAAAAGTATAGCTAATTATAACTTTTTCTCCACCATGTCTACGTAAGCAACCTTGATCTTTCACTACAATAGAAATGAGGCATAGACGCACATGTTAGACGTGCAAAGTCGGGCGCATCTATCACAGCATCTATAAGTGTGTGTAAACGTATGTGTAAATAGACACGAATTTTGTGTCTATATATCCGCGCAAATAGACGCTAATATAGACGCGCCAGCAGACGCACAATTATTTAACCACCTAAAATTGGCAATTCACATAATTAAAAAACCAAAGTTAATAATTATTTAACCACCTGAAATTGATTCTTGAGCATCCACGTGTGCGCATGATAAAAACCATAGAATTAAGAATACACATTGAATCATTGAATTAAAAAAATAGAGTTAATAATTACTTTTTCATTGCTCTCTAATGAATGGCAGTTCCTCCAGTTGACAAGCTTGATATAAGTAATTAGCGGCAAGCGACAGAAACCTTACAATTAGTAGCAAGCATTGTAATATGTATCTCGTAATTTCTCTACGTACTTGAAGATTGGTGCGCAGATCGGTCGTAGATAGCTCACGTAGTGAATCCCTGAAGGTCCCCAAGAACAATGAACTCTACCTTTTTGCACAAAAAACCATGTAAAAGCATGCACGACAAGAGACAAGAGACAAATTGGGTTCAATCTCCCCCATGCCTTGTGTGAGCGCTTCACAAAGCATGTATTTTATATATATTTCAATCTTCATGCTCAATAATAGCCCAATTTACAAAAATATGACAAGCTTTTAGCTTTTGAGTTTGCTTTCTACAAAAATAGGAAAATAAAGCTAATGGACGGTGCCCATAGAGTCTGGCACGCCCAATCTCAATGTCCAAATAGAAATAACATATCCGGGCGCATAGGCGCATACAAAATAATAATCAATAATCGATGTCTCAATAGACATAACAAAATATAGGCGTGGCACCTATCAAAATATAGTCCAAAGGTCGAATACTCGCTACACTCCAATGCTTTCCTTTGCCACTGCTGCTATCTCTACACATCAACTGAAGCATTCACAATCGTTAGTAAAATAATACAATTAAACCGACAAAAGTGAATACCTAGCAGTCTTCAGCTACATAAATAAATCAACTGGTTAGAAATAAATCCTAACCTTAATTTATTAGGAGTGCGCACTCTAAACTCATAAACGTTTATTAATTTAATATGCATTTTGCGGAATCACCCGCTATGGAATTACCCATGTACACACTAAATTAATGAAACGCCCGAAAAGGACAGGCGTCCCCATCAACTTCTCGCACAAAGAATCCTCTTTGTGTATGAGCCCCGGTCATCTAAGTTTACGGAATCCACCGTAAAACCTCACGGAATCCACTGTGGAATATGCCTCCTGGCATCATACCCCCGGGGTGGGATAGCAATTGACCTCAATTGCTATTAGCTCAATGTGGAGCTAACAGAGTGGGGAAAGCATTTAAGTCTCTAGCGTGCATCCATTGTACTTCCTCTACAGGATGGTTCTTAAATTTTACTAGATATCTAGAATACCTTCGGCCAGTTCTAGTGGTCATGTAGTCAGTGTCTATGATGGCTTCTAGTTCAAGTATTTCAGTCTCTTCCTCTAATAAAGGTGGGTTTTCATAAACAGGGTGGATAGGTAATTGGCCTCTAAATGGTCTCAATAAACTAATGTGAATTTGACAATTGGATGTCTATCTACACTTTGCAGTCTACGCTTTTCTATTCTAAGCCAAACATAATCATCAACTTTGAAATTCATAGCTTGTCTTTTCTTGTTGGCCTGTTTGGTATATGATTGTTGGGCTTTAGCAATCATATCCTTAACCTCATCAAAAATACTGTTATGCATAGTGGCAATATCATCAGCACTCTGAATTCTATTAGACAAAGATGCAACAGGTGTAGATAATCTATATCCATAAATGACTTCAAAATGTGCTTTCTTTGTAGATGTGTGCGGTGTATTGTTATATGCAAACTGTAATAAATGCAAATGAGTATCCCATGTCTGAGGTTTAGAGATAGTATATGTACGTAAAAGATCTAGAATGGTACTATTGGTGGCTTCTGTTTGTCCATTTGTTTCTGGATGAAATGCAGATGAGAAATCAATCTTTGTGCCTAGATTTGCAAACAGTGTAATCCAAGAATTATTACAAAATCTAGAATCTCGATATGAAATAATCACTTTTGGCAATCCATGGTTAGTAAAAACAGTTTTCAAAAATAACTGTGCTGCTTGTGATGCTGTTAAAGTTTTCTTACATGCAATGAAATATGCTTGCTTACTAAATCTATCTACAATTGTCCAAATCATGTCATGGTTAGATTTAGTATTTGGTAAACCAGTAATGAAATCCATAGAAATATGTTCCTAAGGTTTAGATGGAATAGACAAAGGCATTAATAATCCATACTGTTTACCATGATGTCTGTTTATTCTTTTACTAATCAAACATTCAGAAACGAAATTAGATACATCTGCATCCATATGCGACCAATAAAAATCTTCAGTTAACATGCGTAATGTAGATATGATACCTCTATGACCTTGACATGGGGGACAATAAATTTCATTCAAAACAAAAGATCGGAATGGAATAGTAACACATAGTCTCTTTTCAAAAAACATAAATCCATCATTATATGACAATGAATCAACAGGAATGAAATTATTTTGAACTAATTTTTGCCAATCAGAATGAAAAGTAATATCCTGGTGATATGTGTCTTTCATAGCAATCAAAGAATCAAAAGATATGATATAAATATTATGAATTGCAGGTCTTCTACTCAATGCATCAGCAACTACATTTTCTTTTCCAGGTTGGTATTGAATGATAGGATGAAAACTTTGAATGAAGAAAGCCCATTTGATATGTCGGTCAGAAATTTGGGGTTGGCTAAGTAGATGTCTAATGCTTTGCTGGTTAGTCTTTATCATGAATTCTGAACCCATTAAATAATGCTTCCACTGTTTTAATGCTTGTACAACGGCTAATAGTTCTTTGTCATAAGTGGAATATTTGAGCTCAGAGGGTTTCAGCTTAGAACTAGAATATGCTATTGGATGGTTGTCTTGCATTAGTACGGCTCCTATTCCTGATCCGCTAGCATCGGTCACAACTAAAAAGAATGGTCTGTTAAAGTCAGGCAATTGTAGAACAGGGGCATTAGTTAATGCACGTTTCAGTAAATCAAAGGATTTCTGCTGAGTTTCAGTCCATTGATAAACAATTCCTTTCTTAAGAAGTTTGGTTAATGGTAAAGCAAGTAATGAAAAATTACATACAAACTTCCTATAGAAACTAGCAAGACCAAGGAATGAGCGTAATTCATGTACATTTTTAGGAACTGGCCAATGCAATATTGCATCAATTTTCTTAGGATCAACTTTAATTCCTTCTTTTGATACAATATGACCTAAATATTCTATTTCTGTCTTAAAGAATTCACTCTTGTCAGGATTTGCAAACAATTGATTTTCTTTCAGTAATTGAAAAACTAATGATAAATGCTCATAATGCTCTTTTTCACTTTGACTAAACACCAAAATATCATCAAAGAAAACAATCACACAATATTGATATTTCAGAAAGATACGGTTCATCATTCTACTGAAAGTAGCAGGTGCATTAGTTAATCCGAATGGCATGACTAAGAATTCGTAATGGCCAAATTGTGTCTTGAATGCGGTCTTAAATATGTCGGTTCTATCTAGCCTCACCTGATGATATCCAGACTTAAGGTCAATTTTACTAAATATAGAAGATCCTTGCAGTTTGTCCATAAGGTCATCAACTCTAGGTATAGGATACCTATTCTTTACAGTGATCTTATTTAATGCTCGGTAGTCAATACACATACGATAGGTATTATTCTTTTTCTTGACTAAGAGTACAGGTGCACCGAATGGAGAACTGCTAGGTCGAATTAAGCCTCTATTTAGTAATTCTTCAACTTGACTCTGGATTTCTTTTTGCTCTATTTGATTGTGCCTATATGGTGCTTTGCAAGGTGGTTGTGTGCTAGGAATTAAATCAATCTTATGGTCTTCTGGACGTGAAGGTGGTAAACCTGGTGGTAGGTCTTTTGCAAAACAGTCCTTAAAATATGCAAGAAATTCCTTGTGCCTAGGATGCATATGATTTTCCTTTGCGTGCAATTCATTCACCCAAATGAGATATGATTTAGTATTCTTGCGTAGTGCACGTTTTGCTTGAGTATGCGAAAGCAGTGGAAAAATATGAGATGCATGCATACCATATAATGTAATAGATTTTCCTTGAAAATTAATATTCATTGTGTACGTGGAATAATCTATATTTGGATTATGCTGGTGTCTCCATGGCATTCCTAAAATAATGTCGCTTGACTGTAATGGAACAACTAAGAAATTTCCTTTTTCAATGTATGCACCAATTTGAATTTCTAAATCTTGTACTTCTTGTGTGCCATTGTACCTAGTGCCTAAAAATGCAGCTTTTATGCGATAATGCGTAGGTACAGTATGTAATTTTAATTCCTTTACCAATTTGGGTGAAATAAAGTCATGGGTACTACCGTCATCATGCAAGATAGTTCTTTCCTTTCCATGCACCATACATTTCATAGTCAACAATGAATGTGGAGTAGGCATACCTGGTAAAGTGTCGGAAGTAGTAGTAGGATCATCCTCATCTTCAGTGAAATCAGGCATATCCTCATGCTCGTCTTCATCCATGGCTCCAAGATAGTTGATATGTGCTGGTGGCTTCTTTGAATGACAATTTGCTGCGAGATGCCCTGGCTGGTGACACTTATAGCATACTATTGGCTTGGCTTTGGTTACATTATTTGCAATGGCTGGAAGTCTGGGTATATTTGGATTTGCTTGTGGCATAGGCTTAGGATTTGGATTAACAGTGGATGGTAATGCAGGTGGTTTAGGCCAATTCTTGTGGAAAGATGGTGATGAGAAACGACCTGGATTAAACCTTCTAAAATTGGAATTGAATTGTTTAGATCCATAATTACCGTTGGCTTGGAATTGCTGTGGTCGTCTATCTCTTCCGCGTAACTTATCTTCAGTGTCGTGAGCTAAGGAGATGGCGTCTTCAAGGGTAGTAGGCTTGAACATGTTCACTTCAGCGTAGTAATGTCCAAGGAGTCCAGACATATACTTCCGCTTATGTGTCGTCTCTGGTACGTCTTCAAGCATGCGTAGCTGTAGGAGTGCATTCCAAAAACGCTCTGTATACTGTGGAATAGGCTCACGATCTCGTTGTTGAAGTAAATCCCATTGCTTGATAGCCTTCTCATGAAATTGCGGTGAAAGGAAATTCTGCATGAACTTCTTCTTGAAATCTTCCCAAGTAGCAGGACATTCTATACTCTTGCGGACTACAGTCCACCATAGTGATGCTCTGTCTATCAGATGATTAGTAACACACTTGATTTTATCTTTTGCTGGATAAGTTTCCTCATGGAAATAGTCATCAAACTGGCTAATGAATGATAAAACAGTCTTTCCTTCTCTTATGCCATTGAAAGTGCGAAACTTGAAACTTCGTTTACTTATCTTGGATTCCTTGCGAATGGTTTGTGCTTCAAGAGTGGCGTCGATGGTACGTCGAATCAAATCTTCAGCTTGAGGTTCTTCTTTATCGGTGGACGCTCTTTGTAGTTTTGTCAATTGCGCTTGCAATGCTTTCCTAGCCCTTCGCTCTTCTTCCAATTGTAGCATGATTAGATCCAGCTTGTGTTCCATGGTAGGCTCAGGTAAGTCGTCTTCAGCCATAGGATCATCCATATGTGGGGTAGTCATCCTGTAAAACTCAATAAACCTTTCTCACTCAAAATCAGGTTAGCGGGATGAGCGTAGCTCAAATTCGGGGTTACAAGGCTATGTATTTTTTTGTATTTCTTTGTCCATTTTCAAAAAATCTGCAATATTTCTGTATCCGTTTGCTGAAAGTACTTCAACGAACTTGTAGATAGGTAGAACACCTTGCTGCGAACAACTTTCCAGTTCAGAGTTTTTGCATACGAACAAGTCTTCTATGAGTTTTAAGCACTAGTCAGTTCTGATTTAATCTGACTTGCAGAGTTGCAGACTTAGCAGACTTGCAGAGTTGTTGACTTGCTGAACTTACGCCGACTTGCAGAACTTGATTCCACTTGACTTGTAGAACTTGACTTTGGCAGCGCAGGACCTGGAGTATATCGACTTGTGTGTCTTGTCAGACTTGCAGAGAGCTTAATGACTTAAGCTTAAGTCATTAAGCTTAAGCTTAATAAGCTTAATGAAGATAAGCAGGGCGGCGTCAAATTTTCGTGGGGGGGCCGTTTTTTGCCAGCGCGAAAAATTCGGAGGCCTCTTCTGATACGCCGTGATGAAATTTTGTGGAGCTTCAAGCTTAAGATTAAGCTTTGATAAAGTAATTAACTTGAATTTGAGAAGAGCTTATCTCTGTTTTCAACGACTTGATGAAGGAGATAAATACGTGGTCCTCCGCCTGCAGAGCCTGGTCCTTCGCGATCTGACAGTAGAAACAGGGGTTCTTGATCGCCAGAAGTCTGCGTGTATTGACGGTTCGCGACGAGATTGACTGTAGAGCCCGTTTGTTCCTGGAGCTCCGCCTTCGCCCGAGATTGGTAGCGATTGGAAGCTCTTGATCTCTGCTCCACTCTGATATCACTGGTGCGCAGATCGGTCGCAGATAGCTCACGTAGTGAATCCCTGAAGGTCCCCAAGAACAATGAACTCTACCTTTTTGCACAAAAAACCATGTAAAAGTATGCACGACAAGAGACAAGAGACAAATTGGGTTCAATCTCCCCCATGCCTTGTGTGAGCGCTTCACAAAGCATGTATTTTATGTATATTTCAATCTTCATGCTCAATAATAGCCCAATTTACAAAAATATGACAAGCTTTTAGCTTTTGAGTTTGCTTTCTACAAAAATAGGAAAATAAAGCTAATGGACGGTGCCCATAGAGTCTGGCACGCCCAATCTCAATGTCCAAATAGAAATAACATATCCGGGCGCATAGGTGCATACAAAATAATAATCAATAATCGATGTCTCAATAGACATAACAAAATATAGGCGTGGCGCCTATCAAAATATAGTCCAAAGGTCGAATACTCGCTACACTCCAATGCTTTCCTCCGCCACTGCTGCTATCTCTACACATCAGCTGAAGCATTCACAATCGTTAGTAAAATAATACAATTAAACCGACAAAAGTGAATACCTAGCAGTCTTCAGCTACATAAATAAATCAACTGGTTAGAAATAAATCCTAACCTTAATTTATTAGGAGTGCGCACTCTAAACTCATAAACGTTTATTAATTTAATATGCATTTTGCAGAATCACCCATGTACACACTAAATTAATGAAACGCCCGAAAAGGACAGGCGTCCCCATCAACTTCTCGCACAAAGAATCCTCTTTGTGTATGAGTCCCGGTCATCTAAGTTTACGGAATCCACTGTAAAACCTCACGGAATCCACCGTGGCACGGAATCCACCGTGGAATATGCCTCCTGGCATCAAAGATGATAAAAGATACTTCCTTTTTATTATGGAAAAATCAATTTAGCTTTAAACTTGACTATTGATTCTTGAGTATGCACGTGTGCGCATGATAATAACCATAATAGAATTAGGAATACACATTGAATCAATAAGAAAATTAAGTATGGTACATTGAATGATCCATCTCATCTTCAATGAGATCAGCCCTTGCTAAACTATCTACTTCTAGGTCTATGTTACCAAGAGGTAACGAAACAAATAAGTCTATCCCACTATCAAATGTGTTGCTATATTGCTCAATAACTTCATCAATATCATCGACAATCACATTATTATCTTGTTCTGCATTTCCTTGAACATCCTCGCGAGGTTCATCTTGTACGTAGAGGCACGACGGATCCAAATGGAAACAATGGGATCGTCGCATTACGGATCGGGCGACAGAGAGTCATGGGAGGCAGAGTTTGTAAGTATATTTTGATTTTTAGTTTTTTTAAATTTATATTTCTTTCAATTCTTTGTATATTTTATTCTAATATATTGTGACTCATAATTGTTTGTATATATCTAAATGTTTTGCAAACTACCATCATTGGTAGGACACCTACTCCTAGAGAGGTAGGTTACTATCGAGGCCATAACCGCGTAGCGACATGGCTTCACTTCTATGAGGAGAGTCTCATCACTGAGGACCAATACAACTGGGCCATAAGGATTTGACAGCCATAGGAGGTATGTTTTTCTTACTTTCCTATTAAAAGTATAGCTAATTATAACTTTTTCTCCACCTTGTCTATGTAAGCAACCCTGATCTTTTGTGTATGTAGGCGAACCCGGATGTGGAGCATAGCGAGGAGGGGGATAGCGACACTAGTAGCCATGGTGGTACTAGCGAAGATGTTTCCTCTTCAGATTCGTAGAGGAGCACCATACTCCTCATGAGGCCTTCTTTTATTGTATATGTATGATATCTCTTTGAGCCTACTGCTTGCGGCCACGCTTTAGGTCGCAAGCACTTAAACTTCCCTTGTAAATGCTTTTGATATATAATGAATACATGGACTTTTATTTTCAATTCTCGTGCTCGTAAGATACATTGTCTTTTTCCCAAATGCACAACTGATGTATGGAAGGGGGAAAAGAAAAATCAGAGAGCACGTGGAAGCGCGTCTATCCGCATGTCTAAATTGCAGATAATTCGCATTTATACGCGTGTCTATAGTGCAGAACTATACACGCTTATACATGCGCTTCATAATTCAATTTTAAAAAAGAAATTAAATATCTTTTTTTAAATGACATTTTTTATTTTTCGTTCGTGTCACCAGTGCTTGTAAAAGCGCGTCTACCAGCGTGTCTATATGCACATGTATATGTGCGTCTATTGCGCGTCTATTTGTACATGTAGATTCATTGATACATGCGATTATAGATGCAAAATTGTAGACGCGCAAATAGACGGGCGGATAGACGCGCTCGTAAGAATTTCTCTATATTCAAAAATCGCGTCTAAATGTGCGTCTATGAGGCCTTTTTGTTGTAGTGTTTTATGTGTGTAGGCGAACCCGGATGTGGAGCATAGCGAGGAGGGGGATACCGACACTAGTAGCCATGGTGGTACTAGCGAAGATGTTTCTTCTTCAGATTCGTAGAGGAGCACCATACCTCCTCTATGGCCTTGTTTTCTTGTATATGTAGGATCCATCTTTGAGCCTACTGCTTGCGGCCACGCTTTAGGTCGCAAGCACTTAAACTTCCCATGTAAATGCTTTTGATCTATAATGAATACAAGGACTTTTAGTTTCAATTCTCGTGCTTTTAAATCCATTGTCTTTTTTCCAAATGCACAATCTAATGTATAGGAGGAGAAAAAAAAACCAGAGAGCATGTGGTGCTCTTTGGTTTTTTTTTTCAAGTTCTGTTTTACGTGTCTATCCGCGCGTCTAAATTGCAAAAAATACGTGTTTATACGCGCGTCTACAGTGCAGAGTACACGCGCTTATCGCGCTAGATAATTCAAATTTAAAAAA
Source organism: Lygodium microphyllum (assembly GCF_053477565.2). Lineage (NCBI taxonomy): Eukaryota > Viridiplantae > Streptophyta > Polypodiopsida > Schizaeales > Lygodiaceae > Lygodium > Lygodium microphyllum. Next base: position 54,040,723 of record NC_141151.1, read on the forward strand.
TAAATTAAATATCTTTTTAAAAAAATGATATTTTTTGTTTTCCGTTCGCGTCTACGGGTGATTGTAAATGCGCGTCTATAAGCGTGTCTATATGCCCGTCTAACTGCCAAATAGAGGCACAAAATCAATTAAATAAAGAGTAATTTTGGTTTATTATGCACATGTATTCACGCGTGTATATATGCATCTATTGCGCGTCTATTTTTGTGTGTAAATTCGTTCATACATGCGATTATAGACGCGACACGGTAGACGCACAAATAGATGGGCAGATAGATGCACTCGTAAGATTTTCTCTATATTAAAAAATCGCGTCTAAAAGTGCGTCTATGAGACCTTTTTGTTGTAGTGTGAGTTCTCTTCATCTCGCTTAGCATCCCTGTGACGTGTGACATTCAGGAACCCTCGCAGTACGAATCCCGTGTGACAATGTGCTTACTTTCGCCCACATCCTTGTTTGCCATAATTTCTCTAAGATATTTACCATTCATTGTGATGCCAATGGTAGCGGTATTGGTGCAGTATTGCTACAAAAGCATAGTGTGATTGCATTTGAGAGCCGCAATCTTGATGATAAGGAGATGAAGATGAATGTGTATTACCAGGAGATGTTGGCTATTCTCCGTGCGATCAAGAAATGGCACCACTATTTGTATGGTTGTCGCTTCCAAGTAAAAAGTGACCACCACGTCCTCCAATACTTCTTGACGACTCAGCCCACTTTGACTCCTAAGCAAAGGCGATGGGTGGAAACCTTACAAAACTATGCCTTTGACATTTCTCACAGTCAGGGAGAAGATAATATAGTGGTTGATTCACTCTCTTGAATGTGGGCATACAGAGTATCCTCTATTTCAGAGTTGCATAGTGATTGGATTGAAGAGCTTCAGGAAGCTTATTTGTCAGACGATAACTCCAGCCACATCTTCCAAAAATTACAGCATGGGTTCATGGCTGAAAACTTCCAATATCAACTCAATCATGGCCTTCTTTGGTTCCGTGGTAAGATCGTCATCCCACACACTTTTCCCTTCACATAGAAGATCATGGAAGAGATGCATTTTTGTCCCACTGATGGTCATTTGGGTGTTTTCAAAACATAATGACAAGATTTCCAAGAGCTTTTATTGGAAAGGTTTATGGAGGGATGTCAAGGACTTTGTAACCAAATATGTCCCATGCCAATAGAACAAGGACAGTACACTCAGGCGAGGCCCACTGGCCTCTTACAGCCTATCCCTACTCCTGAAGGGAAATGGACTCATATCACAATGGACTTCTATTGAGAATTCAATCTCAACTGCTCATATGTATGTGTGTGTGATTGACATTACCTACAACTATGTCTAGTTGTACTCATGTGTGGGACATTAAATAAGTCAGTGTTAACCTAACCACAGTTAGTCATGATTAGTGGTAACCTAGTTGTACTATCTCTTTCATGTTAGTAGAGATTGAATAATGAAGATGAATAAGATGAGCTGACTGCTTACTCTTTGGCTCCACTCTATCTCTCTTATCTTTGAACATGGTATTAGAGCCAACATGAATGTGCTCTCTAGAGCATGGCGTTGAAGAAGTTTGGATCTAGAGCTTAAAGATAAGAGTCTTTGGTGAAGAAGAAAGGCTGCCATTGTTCATGTCAAGGTATGCATCAGAATTTATGATTTGTGTTTGTGCAAAAGCTTGTTGTGGCTTGTTTGGGAACTTCCTACGGCTTCATTGATCACCCATGAGTGGCAATTTGATATCAAAGACATCATATCTAAAAAAACGTCATCTAAGGAGACAATACATGCAGCCCATTTTTTTGTAGAAGTCATCTTGCTAGAAAAATGGATTTTGGAGAAATATTTTGTTATTGCTAACCAGTTCAGCATGATCTACAACTTTACAAAAGAAAGTTTTTTCAAATTCTTCACAGATTTTGAGATATTTAGCACAGACCTGTGTAGACTGGTTATTTACTACAATAAACAATAAGTGGTTCTAGAGCACTGGTGGCTTTCATCCTAACAATGTATATGGGCGCCCTTATTCTCATGCATTTGAGCATGGTTCTAGAGTGTCAAAATTCTCAGCTTTGGAAGTTTTTAACAGGCTTTAAATTTGTCATGAACTGTGGACATCAAGCATCTATTACTTCTTAAAGTAATCTATGATATTGGATAGTATCTGTGGACCCTGATTATGAACATATGCAGGTTTGGATGGTGTATGAACTAAAAAGAGCATTAAATCCTACATCTCGGATTCATGATGTAACTCCCTATGAGAAGCTGTATGGGCACAAGCTTGACATTATGCATCTTAAGGTGTTTGGTTGCATTGCTTAGGTTTATGTTCTTGATGAAAAGAGGAAGAAATTGGATCCAAAAGCTATCAAGAGTGTTTTTTTGGGTTATGCATAAGATAGGAAGGCTTACAAATGTTATGTACAGTTCACTCATGAGAGCTTGATCAGTAAAGATGTAGTATTGACAAGTTGGCTTCATGGTATGGTAATCCTACTACATCGGTTTCTAATGGATTAGCTAGCACTACTAATGCTAAAAATTCTTCTTCAATGAGTACTTCTATAAGTGGTCCTACAAGTGATGCTTTATCTACAGTTAGTCCTTGGACATGGCAACTGCATAATCGTACTCCTACATCCACTGACATGGATATGTTAGCGAGGGGGAGATTGGATAAAGGAAAGGAAAATATGTTTGATGATGTGACCAGTCCATTTGCAGCAAGATATGAGTCACATGGTAGTGACATTTTGGACAGTGAGTTGGGAATACCTTTAGTTATGACACCTGGTGTAAGGTATAGTAGGTATGTGCCACCTCATGAAGGCAAGCTTAGAGTGAACCGCAGTTAAGAAGGTCTGAAAGAGTCAAAAAACTAGTTGACAAGGTAACATATAGTGGATATTCCGCCCATCATTATGCTTACATGACTAGATTAACAAGCTTCAAAAGAACCTATGAAGTTTGAAGATGCAGTTGTAGATGAGAATTTGTGTCTTCCATGGATGAAGAATATGCAGCACTGGCTGAAAATGAAACATGGGATTTGGTCAAGCTACCTGAAGGCAAAGTACCCATTGGCTACAAATGGGTCTACAAGGTAAAATGCAAGTCAGATGGTTTGCTAGAACGGTGGTATAAAGCAAGGCTGGTTGCAAAGGGATATGCGTAGCAGTACGGCTTGGATTATGAAGAGACTTTCAGTCCAATTGCCAAGATGGAAAAGTGAGAACGGTCATTGCATTGACAGTATCTAAGGGCTGGAAATTATGGTGGCAGATTGGATATTTAAAATGCTTTTTTGAATGGTGAATTGCTTGAAGAAGTGTAGGAGTAGTAAGAAACAACCTATTGTTGCTTTGTCTAGCATGAAAGCGGAGTATAGGGGTGCAATATTAGTGGCATGTGAAGCACTTTGGTTTATGAAACTACAGAATGACTTCAGGATACAGTTGGACAACAAAGTCAAATTGCATTGTGATCATCTTAGCAGTGTGATGTTAGCTAGCAATCTTGTCTATCATGCTAGATCCAAACATATCGAGGTTCACTACCATTTCATCAGAGAAATGATACTTGCAAGGAAAGATTGACTTATTGCATGTGAGGAAAAAAGACTAGGTAGCAAATATCTTTACCAAATCACTTGATAAAGAGAAGTTTATCTACTTTAGACAGCTACTTAGAGTTTACCACTTGGTTTGAGCTTGAGGGGGAGTGTTGAGACTTCAAGCTCAAATGCTCATATGTATATGTGTATGACCGACATTACCTACAATTGTGTCCAGTTGTACTCATGTGTGGGACATTAAATAAGTTGGTGTTGACCTAACTACAGTTAGTCATAGTTAGTGGTAACCTAGTTGTACTATCTCTTTCATGTTAGTAGAGATTGAATAATGAAAATGAACGAGTGATTTATTTTAAGAGCATCGGGCTCTCCAGGCTCTCACCCGCCATGAAAATTTTAAAGATAGATGGGTGGTAGGAAGGAAGAGCCTAGGAAGATAAGAGGACAGTGGGAAAAACGGCCTAGGCCATGTGAAAAAGGGTATAAGGGGATGGCCGCCCAAAAGGGATTTAGGGTTTTGTATATAAAGTTGAAAAGTGAGTGAGAAGCTCATTCTTGTGTGTGGCCAAAATTAGCTCTCTTCTTCTTCTTCTTCTTGCTTGCTTGCTTAAGCTTGTGCTTGAGAGAGGGAGTGTGAGAGTGTGAGGGAGTGAGAGTGGAGGGTGAGGAACTGTGGTGGAGAAGCTCTCTATCTTCTCCTCTCCTCTCTTCTCTTCTCTTCTCTTCTCTTCTCTTCTCTTCTCTTCTCTTCTCTTGCTCATCGAAATGGAGCTGGGAGCATGGAGCTTGAGGATCGAGCTTGCTTGAAGCTTGCACTTGGATCATGGAGCTATCAAAGTGCTCAGGAAAGGAGGTAACTTGATCAGGCATGGAGGTAAGCTCACTACACTCATAGAGAGAGATAGCCCGTCGTCTATGTGAGAGGTAGCCATCAGTGCTTGACTTGAAATGCTTGAAACAATAAGCAATCAGTGGGTCTTGGTGGTTGAGTGTTAGCGTCCAACAATGGACTATGTGGAAGAACTTCCCCCCATAGATGAAAAATGTATTATTCAATATATCCCTCAGGCAATCATTGGGCAACAAGATAAGCACTTAAGGTCTCGATAAACCAAGGAATACCTTATCAAATGGTAAGGCCTAACACTGGAAGAAGCCTTTGGCACCCAGCCACCATTATCAATGAATTTCCTCACCTCCAAGAGGCCCAATGGACTGAAGACTAGCTAGTTATGCCCATGTTTGACATCTCAATCAATCAAGGAATACCTCATCAAATGGTAAGGTCTACCTCTGGAAGAAGCCTCTGGTGCCCAGCCACCATTATTAATAAATTTCCTCACCTCCAAGAGGCCCAATGGACTGAAGACTAGCTAGTTATGCCCATGTTTGACCACCCCCTGTCTGCATACTGCACACTATTTTAGAACAATTTTGTACTTGCTAAAATCTTAGGAATGTGCATCCTATGTGATTTAAAAGTACTCATCATAAGCTCCATTTCGACAATCAGCACACCCCATTAAGAGTAGCCTATCAAAAGTTATGACAATTTTATCTCAACATGCGTGTCATGGACAACATGTTGTCCCTAATCTCTACCCACCAATTTTTATTGTAATGTGGGTCAGAGTAGTACTATGCACCCCACTCCCTAAACCCACCCATCACTCCCCTCCAATCCTCTTCATTTTTTAGGGCAAAAACATTTCGGGTGGGGATAGATTGTAAGAAAAGCAGGATCCGTAGAAACTAAGGGTTAGACACCCAGTCACCGTGATTGGGGTATATACGGTGTAAGAGTCCCAAATCAGGGCAACAAGTTATTATCAAGAACATACTCTTCACCTTCATCTTCAACTTCCATGGCTTCCTCCTTCTTCCTCCCCTCTTTTCTAACTTTCTCTCTCCTCTTCTAGTCTTCTTTCCCTTCTTTTGCTCTCTTTATCTCTCTTCAGTATTTCTCCTCTCTCGTCTCAGCTTCATTCATTACATATATTAAACTTAGTCCATAAGCATACCTTGAGTAACACCCATAATATCTGATATTTTGTAAATAGTGTCTGTCACACCAAACACTTGTAACCTATTTGCAAAATGACGAGGGTTGTAGAGTTTGTGAACCTTGCCACATTCACACATAAATAATTTGTAACTCCTAAACAAAGGCCAAAATGCACTTGAAATACAAAACTAATTGTACAAGCATAGAATAAAGATCTATTATACTCTCTTGAGCGCTCTAAGTTTACAAAGATGGCCTATCAATTGGAGATTGTATGAGAGAGATCTCCACAAGTGTACTTCATAGAAAGGCTTTTTTATAGACTCTTGTCCTTATGGCGCATAGCTCCTCACTTGAATGCCGCTCTCATACCATGAAAAGATAGGGGAAGAAAGGAGCTTGAGCTCTTACAAGATAGGGGGAGAAAGGAGCGTGAGCTCTTACAATATATAAAAGACCTAGAGAATGGACACATGATAGGAAGTTGAAAATCCTAGTCTTTCTTCTTCTTCTTCTTATCCACTATAATAGTCTATCTAGAATAAGAGATCATACAATATACATAATACACAAGTAGTCCATAGTGTGAACACACTAATTTGACAGATGACTAGATAGATATCCCCAAACTCAAGTAGGTGAACTAGTTGATGTCGAGCTATAAATATCACTAGAATGATATATTGATGCAGGTACCAATCACGTTAATGAGTTGGATGTGAAAATGGTCATCCAGTTACATGAGTGTCTACTCATGTTGAGCTTGCCAACTCAACACATAGGTGATTTTGTAGCTCTCTCTTGTATTGATGAGGTGAAGTTTTAGGCCTACATCATGAGCTCTAATTGTCTTATAGTAAGGAGCTAAAGATTCACACACACACAAACTTTCTCTCTCCTCATCTATCTCTCTCTATCTCTGTTTGTCTATCTCTCTCTCTATGTGTATGTGCCTTGTTCCATCCCCTTCCATACTTGATGTTGATAGAGCTATCTCCCTCTCTCTCATGTGATATCACCTTCTAGACATACGTGTGTGTGTGTGTGTGTGTGTGTGTGCACCTTTTGGAGTATGAAGACTGGAGTTTCACCCAATAAAAAAGATGCATGTCAGAAGCAGATTGAACAAAAATGTGTTGTGAAGCATCTTGTATATCTTCACGATGACATCCAATTTAATTTGAACCATTCCTATTATCTTTTATTTCTCTATTTTGTGCCAGATGTGATATAGTCTACATGCAATACATGTCACTATGCATGTTACATTTCTTATAGTAAACTTATAATGAGCTTAGAACACATCATTTGTTTCCTATAGAAATATTTGTTGTAGGAGAACCTATACTAATATGAAGGTGCTTGAATTGTACCTTGTACCATCCTATGCTTCCATATTAAATACTCAACAACAATTTTCAACTAACTGGAGTATCATATAATAATCTCTAGATTTCATCTACTCTTTACTTTCATATAAGGCACATCCTTAGAGCATTCCATCTGATTTGGGCACTAGCACATTGCTAGTGCTATACCAATTTGGTACTTTATAATACCAGCATGATACAAAAATTTGCCAAATAGGGTGACAAACTGGCTCTACTAGTTATTGTGTCTCATAATAAAGTACCAAATATGTTTCTATAAAATCTCAAATTTATAATGCATAGTATCAAATGGATCTAGTATTCTAGTACATTCCTTGATATAGTACCAAAAGGTTAGTTTGAAGTATCAAATGCCTCTATAAAGTGTCAAATTGAAAATGTAAATTGCTAAATGGATGTAGTATTGTAGTACATTTTCTAATATAGCAACAAAATACTAACGTACTAAATGCTTTTGTGAAGTACCAAATTGCTACTATGCATTATCAAAAGGATCTACTCCAGTGCGTTCCCTAGAATAGTACCAAAAGGGTACTATAAAGATTCAAATTGATATAGCATGGTATCGAATAAGGGTACCAAATGCCTCTAATACTCTTATATTTTCTATAGCAATACCAAATACTTCTGTAAAGTTCACAATTGGCACTTTAACCATTTGTAGTACCAAATGGCTCAATTACTCTCTTATATTTCATAACATAGCACCAAAATTCATCAATAGCTCTGCTCCCCTCCCTATTGTGGGCCCCACTATAGCCCTCCACCCCTTGCCCCTCTCCTTTACCACAAGCCCTACCACACTCCCCCCTCTTTAGAATTTAAAAAAAAAACCCTTAAACCCCCTCCTTTTCCCCTTTAGTTCTTTAAAAAATAGAACTCCTTTTTCTATTAATAAAAGGAAAATTTAATTTTAAAAAGTACACTAAATTACTTAAAATTTTTCTTTTTTCTAAAAATAAATTAAAAAATGAAAACCTTATTCTAGATAATAAAAGGAAAGTACTCTCTTGCTACTACTAAACCCTTATATAAAGCCAATTCCCCTCTCCCAAAAAAAACAAGAATACAACAATACATACAATAATGGAAGGCCACATTTGTGAGAGAGAGAGAGAGAGAGAGAGAGAGAGAGAGTGTGTGTGTGTGTGTGTGTGTCTATGTGTGTGTGTGTGTGTGAGGGTCAATGCAAATAATTGTTTTGAGAGACAATGGAGTTTTACAAAAACTAAAAGAGGAGTTAGTGGTGATTCACCCATCAGCACTCTACCCAAATTGTCTATTTTCTCTATCATCTTTCCACTCACCATGGCTCCCATGCAAGCATATCCACATGGTAGGCACCAACCAGCCCCATAATGCCGAGGATATGGCCATAAATACAGTCAAGGTATACTATTTTATTTTTATATTTAAATCATATTTTTTTAATTTTATTTAAAAAATATTTTAAAATAATAAATCAATCCATTTATTTTTTTAGATTTTCTAACTTCCTAATCTAGAAATATAGCTAAAATAATATTACTTTTTTAGAAATTAATATGTCAAATTTTAACAATATAAAAAATTCCTAAAAATTTGGATTAATTTCATAAAAAACTAAATAAGACTAGAAATATTATAGCCAAATTACATTGATAATTATGGAAGAGCTTTAATTAGAAAATTAGTTAAAATTATAAAGAATATCTAGTATATGAATGAAATTTTTACTTTTACATAGAAAAATTTATTGAATTTTTTATTAAACTTCTAATATAGTTCTTTTATTGAAGACATTAAATTGTGAACAAAAAGTATAATAATCACTTTTGCATAGCTTGAAGTTATATCCCAAAAATATATTTTTTAGATGATGTGGTCTTTTTAAAAATACGTAGTGAAAAGGATAAATGCATAAACTTCATTATTTCATAGTTCTTTTCGAAAATGAATTAGCTTAAATTCCTTGTGGTTCTATTAAGTGTATTCAGGCATATGAAATAATAAAGTACACTTCGCACATAGAAATGAAAAAACAAGTATAATAATCATTTTTGCATAGCTTGAAGTTATATCCCAAAAATATAGTTTTTAGATGATGTGGTCTTTTAAAAAATACGTAGTGAAAAGGATAAATGCATAAACTTCATTATTTCATAGTTCTTTTCGAAAATGAATTAGCTTAAATTCCTTGTGGTTCTATTAAGTGCATTCAGGCATATGAAATAATAAAGTACACTTCGCACATAGAAATGAAAAAACAAGTGTACTCACAAGTATGAAATATTAAAGCAACATGTGTACAAAGTTAAGCTTTGTTTGGAATTAGATTCATAGTAGTGATGAATTGAAAAATCATAGAAAAATTCTATTAGATTATTTTAACTTACTAGAAATTTTAGTTATATCTTGCTTTAAAAAGAACGGTTGTTAGAAAATTAGAAATTGATTGTGGTTATAATGAAGTATGAGTAGATTTATGCCAATTACATCTATGGCTCTAGCACAACTAGATAGAACTAAGGTGTGATACCATCCCTAGGACCACCTTGGATGCTCTTCACCCAAAGTGTATATATACTATCCAAGGTAGCCAACCACTGCTTATATACATTTGGCCTTTCGTATAGAAAGGTTCTCCCCTACAGTGGGGGCGAGAATCATTGGGGCTTTAGTTTGAGTTTGTAATCTTAATCCGGATTTTGAAATAGGAAAGGAGACCTATACGAGCCCAACATGGTTGAGAGTTGGAAGGCTCGAGATGAATAGAGCAAGGGTGGCAACTCAATTTGTGGGTTGGTTCCCTCTTTATATCAAGTTATATATATAAGAATAAATCTAAACAGTTATGTCTTCAAAGTGGATCACTTAGTGTCTGTATCAAAAAAGTGTGCTAATGAACGTATGCAAGATCAATTAATGGAGTTGTTTTTATTTGTCACCATAGAGAGGCAGCATGCTTGTTTAAATCACTAAATTATGCCATGTCTCTTATGGAAAGTGGTTGGATGGTCTCCTAAACAAACCATTCTAGAGTTGAGTAGATCCAATTAGCCAAGTGGTTTTCTCACAAGGTTTAGAAAAAGAAAAACAAGTGTGTCTTCCTAGAGTCATTTCTAGAACCCGTTAAACACTATTTTAAGGGGGTTGATGTGAGACTAAGCCTTATGGACAGAGGGATTGATGATCACCTCCCCCTCATTTCTTATTCTTATTGAACTAAGTACGCTACTAGCCCACCTTGAGTCTTTGATTGCTCACAAAATTCATTTGTCTAAGCTTGATATTAGATTTCTAGTAGAGACCCTCGTCGTATCTTTGGAAACCCACAAGTCGATCATGGTGGGATGAGGCTCGATGCTTTGCTTGCAATGTAGACCTAGAGAACACCTAATCACCTAAATCTGTAAGCTCAAAGATATCTTGAATGGTGGTGACTAAGATTGTATCCCTAGATAACTAACAAAACTACCCTTCTCAAGAATTAGGGTTGGGTACATTTCATGTGGTATCAGAGCATAAATTTTACTATACTTCACTACTACGGTGATGTTAAGTTATCAACTATGAATTTTTTAAAACACTAAAATTTCCATTAGGAGAAATATGGACTCTTTTTTTCCCCTTAAGGAGTGAATAAACAAATATAGGCCTAAGCAATGAGAGAGATGGGACTCCAAATTCATGTAACATGAATCTTCTAGCCATATCTTGGCCCAAATCTTCCCTCGACAATAAAATAAGGGGAAATGTGGGGAATATAATATTGACACTTCCTGGAAGTTTGTGACTCAAATTTTCATTTTCTTATTTTTTTAATGTTTGACTTTTCATTTCTCCCCTTTTCAGTTTCCGACTGTTTCTTAGGTGGAAATCAAATTTATCATATCTATTTCCCCGCTTCTTCTTTCCTAACGAAATCTTACAGCCTCATTGTTGCTTTCCCTATCTGTAACCCTGTGAAATTTCATTTCCTCTACACAAACACAGAGTGAGTTTCACATGTTTTATGAGAGCAGAGATTGTTCTACCAGAGCCCTAATATTTTCTTCACAAAACTTTACAGGTATGTTGTTCTCTTCCATGGATGTCCTATGGTAAAGTTTTATCTCGTTTGGACAAAACATGTGCAAGTTATGTGCATTCTCTGACATATAATTTCTTTTGTTTTGGCACTCTAGGATGTAAGAGAGGGGGATTTAATAACAGGGAAATACTAGCTACACTAGTTGGTATATAAGGTGAGAGAGACTTAATTTTTCATTATCAGATAAATATACAAGTCTTTTTTCTCCTTCACCTTGCGCTCCAAGCTTCCATGTCTTCCTTCCCTATCTTCTAGTCTTTCTCTCTCTATTTCTAGTCTTTCTCTCTCCTCGTAACTGTCTTTCTCTCTCTTTTTCCCTTCTTTTTATTCTCTCTCCTCTTTCTCTCTTCTAGTTCCTCTCTTTGACAATTGGTATCAGAGCCTAGGTTCTTGGTCCTAGTTAGTCCCTCATTTTACCCAGTTACAACTATCTAGTCACATGGAATTTTGAGTCACAGGTACACAGGTATAGGGAGCAGCACGAGAGTTTCCAAAGATCTCTGGACCACAAGGATAGGAGCATTAATGGTAGCTTTCTTGAAGACCACACAGACCATGGCAGCCTTTCTTGGAGTCTTAAATGGAGCTTGGACCAAAAATGGAGGCATACAGACAAAGATGGCAGCACGTTTTCAAATCCCAAGCAAAATTTAGAGGTAACTTCTTGAAAGAGGAGCCACAGAGTTGGTGAAGGCTTTGGTTTCAATTAATTTTTGTAAAGGCGGTCTTCTTCTTCTTCCCTTTAAGCTTCTTGAGAGCTATGGAGTCTTGCATCCCAAGATCTTACTTCTACTCTTCTCCCATGTTGGGAAGGATCCTTCTTCTTTGAGCACTCTCCCATGATTCAAAACAATATCTATGAGTAGGAAAGGGGAGAAGATCTTGTTGATTTAGAGGCATGGAGCTCGACCTTGAGAGAGACTGCAGTGAGTGACTGGAAGAAGAATTGAGAGAGAGACTGTAGTGACTGGAAGAAGAATAGAATGTTAATGGTTGTAATCTTGGCTTGTGACTTCTACTTCTACAACTTCAAGGCAACAAAAGAGCCAACCCAGCAACCACATTCAGGGCAATAGGGCTGCAGAGCACCTACACCACATGATCATCAATACTAGCTCCCTTACTAAGAGTATCCAATCCATGTGAGGATGATGACCTAGCAGACGAGGATGTACTAAGAGGATCTCGAAAGTCTAGCCCAGCCTAATGCTGAGGGAAGGAGCAATCACAAAAGATGAACGAGTGTTGACTCAAAAGGTAGTTGGTTAAGAAAAGGAGTAGATTCATGGCTTGATTGGTGTCTATGATGGGCATGGAGGGCCTGAGGCCTGTAGATTTATCATTAATCCCTTGTTTCCAAATATTGCAGCATTTGCACAGACTTCAGGGGGGACATGTCCACTAAAGTTTTAAAGGAAGCCTCTCGTGCAACATAGGAGGAGTTTGTGGGCCTTATTGATAAGAACTGGCGGGTGTGATCTATGATAACAATCTATATCTGGCAGATGCTGAATCTTCTACCTTCGCTGGTGCTAGAGCTTCTTTTGGAAAACCCTTTTGAGAGAAGGGGCAGTTGTCAATCTTCTCAGGCTTCCCATGGCTACCCCTCAAGCAGCTACTTCTAGTTCCCAATATCCAGCAGTGCCTGCTTCTTGTGGCCACTGAGATCAAGAGCTACAAGGAGCAATTGGAGGTGCAGTAAACTCTGCGGAAGCATAATATTTGCTGTTGCAAGATCAAGGTCTGCATCTTCAAGCAAAGTCAATGACGCAGACAAATCATTAGCCTAGATGTTTCGTCCATCAACTACCCCAGCGAAAAGGATCTCTCCATCTTGAAGTCTCGTATCCTTTATAAGACCAAGGGTTTTCTAACCTCTAACAAGATCAACACTGATGGCAGAGATATACTCTAAGCCAACGATGGTCTTGTAAATTGCAGCTGGTAAGTCAGCAAAATAAGTCTCTACTATAAGGACTTTGATCCTGGTCTGCTCCTTGTTCTTCATAGTTGGGAGAAAAGCATTTCTTTCAGATAGTGCTAAGCAGCAAGTGTAGATAAAGCAAAGCATTCATGTGGGATCAAATTGGAGCTCTCATGAAGGATTGAAGTGGCATTAGTGGTTGCCTTCTTCATCAAACAACTCAAGATAACCGATTCTTGGCTCTCATTCTCTCCCATTAAGCCTCTTGTTGAATCCTATCCACTTGTTTGAGAGGATGCATGAGTCCAAGTAGGTAATAGGAGTCCCAAACATTGTATGCATGCTGAATATTAATCTCAGCCATTCTCATTTGATCTTATGGCATTGGAATGGATTTTATTCATGCTGAAGATTCATTGAGATTATATTTTGCTTACCCATAACCCGTTTGGTTTCTTGTGAATTGGCTGAGCCAAGAATTGATCAAGAAATCCATTATATAAGGGTGAGTAGGCAGTGAGTCACTGTCGGTAAGCTCTCTATCCCTATTCTCCATTCCAATTCAATGCACTTCATGAAAAGCCCAAAATTTCCATTCCTAAAATGCATCTCATGTTGGGTGTTTAATTAATAAAGGTCTGCCATGTATATTCCGGGTGAGAAAAAGCATGATGCCAGACGAGGTAGCAAGACAAAAGAGGGGTGACCCCTCCCTTGCCATCAAAGACCCTGAAGGGATGCACAACCCGGCCTGGGGGGAACTTTGCACACCTCCTAGATGTACCTCAGCAAATGTATCTTTAGATACACATGCAGCTATGTATGCAATGATGTATGGGAATGCATTGCCTTACTTGGGTTGAAGATGGATGTATGTATCATTGGATACACCTATGCAGTCATATATGCAGTAATGGCAGTGATTATGCATGTATGAGAGCCTATCTTATTGATATGGTCATGGGAATGCTTATTCTTGTGCTCAATAATGTTGAAGTGATGCTGAACATGATAAGGGGTGCTCAAATGATGCATGATACCAAGCAAACAGTGAATCCCACAGTGCAATAGAAGGAGAACCCAATTTCAGCCCTCTTGTGACTGTTTTAGGGTGCTGGAGAAATTGCTTGCATTTGCAGAGATGTTGCCACTCCCAAGAATCGAGGTGCTGATCTTGCAGAGTACCTTCAGGCCTTGCCAAGAACCCTGTTCGGTTTTAGATACCCACTTGGAGCATACCAAACACTTACAGCCCAAAACAGGCCTTTCCTAGGTATGGACAGGGTGCTGGACTACACAGAACAGTCCCACATTTCTAATTACATAAATTTTTGTGTAAAACCTGGGAATTCTTGCATATGCTCATCTTGAAGAGGGCATCACTGCCTCCATTTTGAATGAAAAAGTAAGTCAATTGGAGTTGCCTAGATCTAGTTATAGCCAAAAGAGTGACAGGTGGTCTCATGGGATTGCACCTAGACATGGCAGGTAACAGGGGAAAAAATAAAGCAAATGAAGATGTTCAGCAAGATAAGGGATGCCGCACCCCGAGGGATGACACCAACTTTGAGGTTGAAGAGGAAGACCTCTCTCACTCCATGGGAAGTCTTCATGCACTCAATCATACCCTCAGTTCACACGAGACTAGACATCCGGAGAGGTATAGGAAAATAATGGAAGGTCAAGCTCACATGACGGAGATAAACCAAATGACCTCTACCATGGAAGCACTTGCAGCCAAGTTCTCAGTGTGGATGGAGTCCCAAATGAAAGGCAAGGATAAAGAGGATAGACCAAGCATGCAAGCTAAAAGAGTGACCATCCCATCCGTGAATGCAGCCTATGCAAGTACCCAAGGTATTTTGGGAAGAATAGGCATTCCCAACATCAGCTTTGAGCAAGGAAAGCCCTCACAAAGGCATGAGGAGCCCACAAACAATGGGATAAGAAGTAACTCTCAGCCACCAACCGCACCCATGCCACCTATGCGTGCTCAATCATCTTTTGGAAGGAATCACTCAAACAGTGGGTCCTTTCTTGGCAGCCCAATGGATCAACCCCACTTTGGGTATATGGGATAGCCCCCCAACTATGAAAGGGAGTTGAGAGACAAGATCATTTTCTCAAAGTTCAATGGCCAGTCATCCTCCCTGACTAAATTAGAAGAATGGCTCTCGAAGTTTGAAGACTACTTTGACATAATGCCAAGAAATGACGATCAAAAGATACACTTTGCCACGATACACTTAGAGGGCTTTGCCCACATGTGGTGGCACTACATAAAGAGGGAAAATCACAAGCTTGTTGACAAATGGGATGTATTCAAAGCCCTCATGAATCAAGTCTTTGTATCTCTGATTGAGAAGGAGAAGCTTGCAAGGAAATGGTATGGATTAGAGTAATGTGGGATGATGGTGCGTGACTACATAAACCAATTCCTCAATCTCACAATGTATGTTGAGTCCATTAGTGATGATGCAAAGCTCCACAAGTACATTTATGGTTTGGATCCCCAACTCTTGGCTGATGTTTCGGCCCAAAGCCCATCAGATTTGTTCAAAGCTATTGAGTTGGCTGAGAGGTACTCTCATAAGTACCGCCGAGATGCTTCATTTCAGCATGGATAGCAAAGAGGGGCGTCTCAGCCACTGTTTGGGAAGCAAAGAGGACCTATGCACTCACATTTTGGGTAGCAAAGAAGTGCTATAAGACCCGGGCAGTTTGGAGTAGGTTATGGTGGTGGAAATATACCATTCAACACCACGAAGATCCCCACATACCCCACCTTTCATGCCTCTAGGAAAAATAGTAATTTCAGGACTGCAAACCAAGGAAGAGTTGAAAATAGACAAGGGGATAGTAGGGAAAAAAATGCTTCAGCTTTTGGTGGTCAAAGCTCTATTGCCATGGACCTCAGCTTTTGAAAACCAAGGAAGATTTGAAAATAGACAAGGGGATAGTAGGGGAAAAAATGCTTCAGCTTTTGGTGGTCAACGCTCTATTACAAAGAGAGGAAAGAAAAAAGACTTTTCTTTAAATGTGGGGAAAAGTATATAGCCAAGCATGCATCTAAATGTGCTTGTAGGAATGCAAAAGCAAGGGTACATAGCATGTTAATCTTTGATGAATCTAATGAGGATCATGAGGATGCTAGTGCCTTTGTAATCACGACCGAAAATGATGAGGTACAAGAGGAATGTGGACAAGAAGAATTCTTTGACCCGGCTGACACCTTCCCATTTGACCCCGGCGGTCATGTAGATGTAAGTAAGGGTGATAAGAATGATTCACATGCTATTGCCACTATTTGTACTATCTCCTTGGATGCTTGGATAGGATCTAAGAGCCCCAACACTCTTTGTCTTCAGTCAAGATTCACGGGAAAGATGTATTTGTCTTGGTAGATAGTGGTAGCACACATAGTTTCATAAATAGAGCAGTCATGGACAGGTTGAAATGTTTTGTCTCTGATTTACAGCAACCAATGAGGATGCAAGTGGCCAATGGGAGTAAGGAAATTAGTACTCATGTATGCCCAGTTGTACCTATTAATCTTGCTAAAAATTATGAGCAGAAAGTGGATTTGATTGCACTCAATATGGGACCCATAGACATTGTGTTGGGCTAGGATTGGCTAAAAACTTTGGGCACCATTTCCATGGATTTTTCATTGCTGTACATGCAGTTTTTCAGGGCTAGACAGTTTGTTCACCTGCGGGAAATTAAAAACAACAGTGAATTTCAGCTTATTACAGCCAAACAGCTCAAGAAAGAGCTGCAATTAAATAAGGAAAATGCAGATCAATCCTGAAAAATGCATGATAATTCAACCCTTAAGGCTCTACTTGCGGAGTATGGTGACTTGTTTCAGTTACCTACAGCATTACCTCCCAAGAGAGTGGTTGATCATCCCATTGATTTGGAGCCCCATTCCAAGCTGGTCAATAAACCCCCTTATAGGTTGTCCAAATGTGAAAGAGAAGAAGTGGCCAAGCAAGTCAAAGATTTAGTAGATATGGGATTTATTGAGCCTAGCTCATCCCCTTTTGCATCACCTGTCTTGCTGATCAAAAAGAAATATGGAACTTTCAAGATGTGCATTGATTATAGAGATCTGAATAAGATCACTATCAAGAATAGATACCCTATTCCTAGGGTGGATGAACTGTTAGATGAGTTGAAGGGAGCTAAGTATTTCACAAATATTGATTTGAGATCCGGCTACCATCAGATACGCATGCATGAAGGGGAGGAGATAAAGACTGCATTCACGACTAATCGTGGGCTCTATCACTTCTTAGTCATGTCCTTTGGCTTGACTAATGCACCAGCCACATTTCAGAGCCTCATGAATAAAATACTTCGGCCTTACTTATTCAAATTTGTATTGGTATTTTTCGATGACATCCTCATTTATAGTCGCTCAAAGGAAGCTCACCTTATGCACATGAGGCAGATATTTGATATACTTAGACAGCATAGAATCTTTCCTAAGGAGACAAAGTGTTTGTTTATGCAGACTGAGGTTGAGTACTTGGGACACATTGTCAGTGAGGTATGCATTAGAGCTGACCTAAAGAAAGTGCAATGTGTCAGAGATTGGCCCACACCTGCAAATACTACCTCTTTGAGAGTATTCTTGGGTCTCTCCTCATTTTACCGCAGATTCATTCGGCAGTATGCCACTATTGCAGCCCCTCTCACTGATAGGCTGAAGAAAGATGCATTTTTCTAGAATGCATTGGCAGATAGAAGCTTTAATCAGTTGAAAGATTTGCTTACTTCAGCCCCTATCTTGGTATGCCCTGATTTTTCTAGGAAATTCACCATTCAGTGTGATGCCAGTGGGAGAGAAAATGGTGTAGTCTTGCTGCAAGAACATGGGGTCATAGCTTTTGAGAGCCGAAAGCTAGTTGAAAATGAGAGGGTTATGAATGTCTATGATCAGGAAATGCTGGCCATCCTTCATGCCATCAAGAAATGGCATCACTATTTGTATGGCAGTCGATTTAGAGTGAAAAGTGACCATAGAGTACTCAAGTACTTCTTGTCTCACTCGAATCAGACTCTGAAGCAAAGGAGATGGATAGCCACCTTACAGAACTATGACTTTGACATCACCCACACTCATGGGAAGGACAATGTAGTGGCTAATTCCCTGTCTAGGATGTGGGCATATAAAGTCTCTGCTATCATGGAGTTACACAGTGATTGGATACATGAGCTTCAGGAGGCTTACCTATTAGACGTTGATTTCAGCAATGTATTTCAGAAACTACAACAAGGAGAATGTGTGGAAAACTCTTCATATCAGCTGAAAAATGGGCCTTTATGGTATAATGGCCGAATTGCCATCCATCATACCTCCCCATTCAAGCAGAAAATCATGCAGGAGATGCATTTAGCCCCTATAGCTGGTCATTTGGGAGTCTTTAAGACCTATGACAAATTCTAAAAGCTTTTACTGGAAGGGCCTTTGGAAAGATGTGAAAGACTTTGTCTTGGGCTACATGCCTTGTCAACAAAACAAGGACAGTACCTTAAAACCAGCTGCTTTACTTCAGCCATTGCCTATGCCTGAAGACAAGTGGACACACATCACTATGGACTTCATTACCGACCTATCGGTGACCAAGAAAGGTTGGGACAGCATCTATGTAGTTGTGGACAGACTCATAAAGGCAGCCCATTTCATTCCCACAAAGACTCAATATAATGCTTCTCAAGTAACCAGCCAATTCATGGAATATGTTTTCAAACTACATGGCTCACCATAGGTCATTGTGCATGACCGAGATACTAAGTTTATGAGTAACTTTTGGTGGGCATTTTTTAGCTCTATGGGCACTCAGTTAGCCCCTTCCACTGCTTACCATCCATAGATAGATGGTCAGACAGAAAGGGTTAACAAATGGCTAGAAACTTACTTGAGGCATTTCTGTCATGATGTGCAGCATGCTTGGAACTCATGGTTGCACTTGGTTGAGTTTGCCTATAATAACTCTACACATGCTAGCATTGGAGTTTCACCTTTCGAGGCCTTGTATGGCTACAAGGTGCCCCTTATCTTCGATGATAAAATAAATCCACAAAGCAAGGAAGAATTGGAGAGAATGCAGGCCTTACTTCACTAGTGTAAAGCTAACTTGAAGAGAGCCCAGGATCAAATGAAGCTTTATGCCGATGACAAAAGACGGGATGTGGAGTTCCAAGAAGGGGATTTGGTACTCTTGAAAGTGCCTAAGTCTAGATATGCCTCCCTTAAAGATGGGTCTAACAATAAATTGGCACACAGGTTCTATGGACCATACTGGATTATCAAGAGAGTGGGAGACTTGGCATATCGATTGGCGTTACCCCCATCTACGAAGATTCATAATGTCTTCCATGTGAGTCAGTTGAAGCCCTTCATTGGCTCAGCAATGGACTATGTTGAGGAACTCCCTCTGATAGATGAAGAAGGCATCATTCAATACATACCCGAAAAGTCATAGGACAAAGGGAAAAGAGGCTCCGCTCTCGCTCGATCATGGAATACTTAATTAACTGGCAAGGTTTACTACTCGAGGAAGCTTCTTGGAGGCCAGCTTCAATTTTGGAAGAGTTTCCATATCTTTTAGAAGCAGATTTGGCCGAAATCTAGCTAACTATGGCCCTGTTTTCCCCCAGATAGACTACAAACATCACTATGTTTTAAAGCAAATTTTATTCTGCACTACGGAGAGAAATGCACACCATACATGGGCTGAAAGTACTTCTTGAGAGCTCCATTTTGATATATAGCACACCCCATTCGGAGCCTCCCACAGAAAGTTATGACAGATTTACTACAGCAGGGTCGTGTAGTAAACATCATGTTGTCCACTGTCTATAGCCCGCATTTACTCTAGATATTTAGGTCAAAAACTCATGTTTATAACTCCCCAATAAGGCCCATGTATCATATATACCCCACGGCCCATCATACACAATAATACCTCTTCATTCATTAGTATACCCTTGTAATAATGCCGTAGAGTAGTACTCTGATTGGCCCCTCCCAATTACCATATGTGCCCAGAGGGCAAAAACCTTCGGGTGGGGATGGAATGTAAGAGAGGGGGATTAAATAATGGGGAAATACTAGCTACACTGGTTGGTATATAAGGTGAGAGAGACTTAATTTTTCATTATCAGATAAATATACAAGTCTTCTTTCTCCTTCACCTTGCTCTCCAAGCTTCCATGTCTTCCTTCGCTATCTTCTAGTATTTCTCTCTCTATTTCTAGTCTTTTTCTCTCCTCGTAACTGTCTTTCTTTCTCTTCTGCCCTTCTTCTTCTTTTCTCTACAGTCTTCTCTCTCCTCTTTCTCTCTCCTAGTTCCTCTCTTTGACATAGGAGTCTCTTATAGTCAAGAATAATGATCTTTTGATCACTCAACTTCTTCTTCAATATCTTACAGTTTCTTTGTAAACAAAGTTACATGTATGTTGTCTTGTTTTTTGGCTGCTCCATAGTTAAATTTTATCTCGTTTGGAAAAAATGTATGCAAGCTATATGCATATTGAGCTTTCCTTTGTTTTTTTACTCCAAGAGTTTTCGAGGGTGGAGAACAATGATTTTTTAAAAACTCAACTTGTTCAACATCTTTGAGCTTCTTTGCAAAGAGAGCCACAGGTATATTGCTACATTTTTTTGTTGCTCCATGGTTAAGTTTCAACTCATTTGGACAAAGCCTATGTAAGCTATATGTATGCTTTGACTTGATATTTCTTTTGTTTTTGTACTAGACTAGGAATTTGTTAGTGAAGGAACAATGGTCTTGTTGTAAGTCAACTTGTTCAACATCTCTAGGCCTTTTTGTGAAAAGAATTACAGGTACAATGTTTCTTTTTAATTGCTTGATTTAAATTTCATTTCATTTGGAGAGAACATTTGAAAATTATACACATGCTGATAGGTAACTTTTCTATTTGAATACCATATTGGGAAATATGAAAATTTCCCATAAGTTTGGGACACGTGGTCAAATCTTTGGATTTTTCATAACTTGAACACTATAACTCCAAATCGAGCGCTCTATAGCTCAATAGATTCCATTTTTCAAGTGCTTTCCAATTATAGGTTACATCATATGGTTTTGAGAAACATATGGGCATGTTGTCCGGGTGCCACCTTTTTAGTATTCAAAAAATGAAAATTGGGAGATTCCCAAACTCACTAACATTGTGTTTTTGGTTATTATAGATGTCTTCACGGAGGAAAAACATCAGTAACATACTTGCAGTGGAGGTCTTCACTAGGAAAGATAGTAGCAGTAATTGGATGTGTGATAAGTACTATAAGTTGGACTAGATTTTGATGCACCCAAGTACTCAAGGGAGTTTCAAGGTCAGGCATAAGGATGTTGCAAACCCTAGCAAACATTGGAAAGGTAGAATTTTAGAGTTCAAAAAAGTGTTTAATGAAACAAATATAGTAACATAAGTGTTGATCCAACATGTTTATATGCACAAACAAATCTCTGTACACGACAAGAACTACATTGTAAATTATAAACAAAACAATAAGTTTTTAAACTTTATCATTGTTTATTCTTTTGCATTAGAGTTCTTTTTAAAAATCTTTGCAGTGTTTTAATTCAATCTTGTTTTACTGATAGCTCTATATCCATCAACTTTACATGAATGGTAGAATGTGGAATGTTTGAGCGGCAAGATACATGTTTGGCATGAAGACATAGGTTCTTTGATCTATGATAATAACTCTGCAAGTGAACTTGCAACTCAAAAGATCTTTTTTTAAATCTCATTGTATATAGTAGAAAGCCAGAGATTGCAACATATCCCATTACTGCCACTATCTAGTGGTGAATGGTTGATTGGTAGCTTAGTGTTGTCACGAGCATGTAAGTCCAATATAAAATCTGGCATCAATAGTGCTATGAAATTCACCATGGGCTCCAAAGATGTGCATCTTAGTTGGATTATTCCATTCTCATTGTTTGCACATTTGTTTGGTTCATGTGATATTCTAAAGAAAACAAAGATTACTTATCAATGCAAGTGTCCATCCAAGAAATGGATGAGTCAGCTATTGGGTGAGACTTGGCAAGTCAAAATAACACATTTTGATGAGACGATTGAGTGCAAGGTCAACCAATCAGATCTCACATTCAAGTAAATAATTTTTACTACTTTGAATGCCTTGATTCAATTGACATAGGTCTTGCTTAGATGAATTGTTGCGTTATTCACATTTACTTACCATTATTTCATCGCTAGAAAAACTCTGTGGATTCACTTTCGATATAGAAGATGGTGACTTTTGTGAGGGAAGTGGATTAGCTTGGATCAAGATACCCAAGATGAGACACCTACAACTCTCATAGATGTGGTTATCTTGTGGAATGGTCATAATCCTTTGTGGTAGCGCAGAGAGCCATTGACCCATTTCTTTTCTAAGACAAGAAATCCAATTAATATCCAATGAGCCCCTTTGCAGCTTCTATTTCAAGTTAGATAATAGAAAAGTCAAGATTTGTAGTGAGCAATCCATGACATGAAAACAATGTGCTTCTCCAAATATCCTTGAGATAGTGGAATCCTTGTTGAATTTTTTTATAAGGAACGAATATAAGTTTTTCTAAAACTTCTAAGTACTTTCAATTTAGATAATCTTAGTTTACTGTGATCCATGCGTGCGATAATACATATTGTAATTAGTCAATCGTGCTGGTTAAAATCATAATTAAGTTGCAAGATGGAGTTCTGTAATCTATGCAATATTGTCACACTTGATTATAGAACTCGATTATCTATAATCTATAATCGTGCGATAATCTATGCATGAGGAGATCACACTTGATCCAAGAGTAGAGGCAACACAATGCTTAGCCATTGTGCACCCACCTCCTTGCCCTGATGAGACGCGACAAACAATGAGCCACCCCTCGCTTCTCTCCATGATATCATCATCGAGGGGGTGGAATATTTACTTATGCAACATGTACTAGAAACTTTGGAGCTAAGAGAAGAATAACTATATTGTATCATGGTGTGTGATGAACCTGATGATTTTATAGATTTTGGTATACAAGATGCCCCAGCACATGTTGATGAGTGTTGGAAGAGAGGGAGAGAGATAGAGTGGAGCAGAAGATGAGCCTCAGCTCATTTTTGTTCTTCTTCCATTGTTCATCCATCATACTAACTAAAAGATACTTATATACATAGGTATTACTAACCAAGACTAAATGTGGTTAAGTCACTGACTACACCAACTTATTGAATGTCACATACGTGTACAGCTGTATCCAGTTAATCTCAGTCACACACATAAAGATAGATTGACTAAAGAGTAATGGGAGATTGATATTCTAACACTCTCCCTCAAGCTCAAACCATCTGATAAACTCCAAGTAGCTGTCTGAAATATATGAACTTTTCTTTACCAAGAGACTTGGTAAATATATATGCTACTTGGTATTCAATCTTCACATGAATCAAGTCATTCTGCCCTGTAAGAACCATTTCTCTTATGAAATGGTAGTGAACCTCAATATGTTTGGACCTAGCATGGTAGACATGATTGCTAGCCAACATAACACTACTAAGGTTATCATAATGCAATCTCACTTTGCTTTCCAGCTGTATTCCCAAGTCTTTTAGCAGTTTCATTAACCAAACTACTTCGCAAGCCACTAAGGTAGCTCCTTTGTACTCAGCTTCTATAATAGACAATGTAATAGTAGGCTATCTCTTACTTTGCCAACTAATCATACTATTGCCCAATCCAAATGCATAACCACTGGTTGACCTCCTATCATAGGCACAACCAACCCAATCATTATTAGTAAACCTTATCAAGTCAAGAGATTTTTCATATGCATAAAGCAACCCATAATCTGTAGTACCCTTTATATATCTCATGATCCTCCTAACTGCATCTAAATGTGGTTTGCGAGGCTTCTTCATGAACTAACTAATTAGCCCCACTACATAACATAAGTCAAGATGAGTAATAGTCAAGTATGTCAAGCTATCCACCATCTATCCATGCATCATCAAATTCTCTATGTCATTCCCAACATCAATCTGTAGCTTGACATTCTGATCAAGAGGTATCTCCATAGGCTTTCATTCATCCATACTGAGGGCTGAAATGATGAACGGGTTGCATCTTACCCATCCAACCTCCAATCCTCACTAAGAGAACTAAAAAGGGGCACCACCTAGCCAAAGGGAGGATGGGTTAGGACATCCCTTTTCTTAAAGAGAATCAAGAGAACCAAGACACAAATTTACAAGAGAGAATATATGTACTAGACACCATATTGGAATATAAGAGAGAGAGATGAGAGGAGAGGGAGATAATAGGAGAAGAGGTAGAGGAAGCTTGCCATTATACTACATAATAAAAGAACTTACTCATAGCTTACCTCAAAGAGATGAGGATATTCTAGAGTGCTCTCATGGACTTGTCATTGTCCTTCCTCCTTTCTTCTTCATTCTCCATGGGCTCTTTATATAGCCTCCATGAGGGATTAGATTAAGCTAATCTTCCTGATTAACATAATCCTAGATGATGTATGGCATCTTTGAAAATATGGAGAATAGTGGATGGGACAAGTCCCCACCTTGGTCATCATGCAAGAAGCCAAGGGTGGTGGTAGACAATATAGAGAAATGGAGCTAGATTACAAGAGGTGGATGCCCAAAGCACATTATTATAATATATTTACAAGAAGGGTAGAGTGGAAAGTTGGTGTGGTGAAAGAGAGAAGAAAATTGTATGTAGCCAGCAGTCTGCGCCTTCGTAACTTCAAATCCGTAAGGAATTTGAAAAAAGTCTCTTTTGCAACTTTGTAGACCAGGTTGAAACCAATCGGGCATTGCGGGAATTTTCTTGAAATTCGCTTTTTCTTGGGAGTTATTGAGATTATTAAAAACGACTTCTAAAAGTTGCTTTGACTTTAGTCCCCCATATGTATATAAATACATATAAGCATGTGATAAAAGGGGTCATGCTTGTAAGCTTTTGTGCAAGATCCAAATAACACCATGATGTGGATATTGACTTGTGTGCTAGGGTGAGGTGTCCTCTAATAATGGTGATAGATTCCAAATCTTAGTGATGCAGATGGGGCCCATGTGTACTTGGAGGCTAGTCCTTTGAAAAATCTATGCACTCACTCAACTCCTAGATGTAATCCATTTTCATCTTCACTAAGATAACCATCCCTTTTACCCTTTACATTGACATGCCTCCTAAGAATTTGTTCCCCCCATTTGCTAGAGTTATCATAATCGAGAAGCAATGTAGCATACTTAGTGCTTGAAGAGTAAACCCAAAGTGATATGGTAAGCTCTTGATAGAGGCTTTGGCCAAATTTTGTGGTAATAATCTGGGTTGTAAAAAACCCAAATCATTATCCCTCCCCTTAGGCTAGAGGTATTCATGCCTCTAGCTTGATAATGATGGTCCAATAGAGCAAGGAGGACTGCACCCCCTCATTGGTGGCTCTTCATTGAATGACTGCTCCAAAGTGTTCATATTTCTTTAAAAATAAGGCTTCAGTTGCCATCCATTTACCCTTGTCTTGTGAACCTTCCCATCCATGTCACCTAGCTTATAGATGCCATTTGGATATCTTCTTATGACCATGAATGGCCCTTCCCACTTGAACACAAGTTTAGCATCCTTTCTGTTATCAAAGCGGTTATCATAGCGTAGCACAAGTGATCATTCCCTTATGTGTTTGCTAGCCAGCTTCTTATTAAAGGTCTTCCTCCTCTCTTCAGCTTGCATGGAATAGTGTTGGACTACTGCTTCTCTATCTAACTCCAGCCTCTCTAGATCCAAGATCCTTTCCTCTAACTTCTTATCTTGATTCTTCTCTTGACTGGCTACTAAAACACGCAAACTGGCCAGTTCCACCTCTATAGGAAGCAAAGCCTCTTGGCCATACACGAGATGAAATGGAGTATAGCCAAGTGAGGTTCTAAATTAAGTCCTGTAAGCCCAAAGAGCTATGCTCAATTTTTGATCCTAGTGCTTGGGGTGCATGTGTACTTGCTTGGTAATTATCTTACAAATCAGCCCATTTACTTTTTCGACCAAACCATTACACTGTGGATAGTAGGGAGTAGAATGCCTGTGCTTGATTTTTAGCCTTTCCATTAGCTCCCCTACTAGGTTCGCCCTAAAACCAGGACCCCGATCAAAGATAATTTCCAAAGGTGTGCCAAACCTGCAAAAAATATTTGCAAACACAAATTTTCCCACTTCTTGGGCTGTGATCCTACTAGTTGCTGAAGCCTCTGCCCACCTCGTCATGTAGTCCACTCCCATTATGATGTATTCCTTGCCTGATTGAGTTCGGTGGAGTGGCCCTATTGCATCAATCTCCCATTTCTCAAATGGGCCATATGTAGTTATGGGATTTTGTTCCTCATGCACTAGCTTCCTTGGTCTGGCCTTTTGACAATCGTCACAAGTGCGGTACCAATGTTGCACATCTCGATGTAGACTAGGCCACACATAACCGACTTGGAGAATCTTTCTACTGGTTATTTCTTGAGCAAAATGTCCACCACAAACCCCTTCATGGCAGCTCTTAATCACATCTATAATCTCCTTTCATGTTGGCACCCTTCTAAGCACTGCATCCTTTCCTTTGCAATACAACACATCATTTATCAACCGGTATTTAGTGGCCTCAGTAGCTAGCCACCTTTTCTCACTTTTACTCATATGTGTAGGTGCCTCACCTTACTCAAGAAAATAAAGCACATCTTGTAGTTGAAACTTACCCTAAAACAAGGGAAGCTTTACTGTAATGATGCTCACCATTACCTCTTTCAATTTTTCAGTTGCTAGAGCATCTGCATCGCCATTTGTGCGCCTTGTCACAAAATAGATTTGGACTTTCTGTAGCTTTCTCATGAGAGTTTTAGCTTCCCTCGTTTTCACTGCTAAGTTATCATTTTTACAAGCCCATATTCCTTTCATTTGCTTAATAATTAGCATAGAATCCCCAAAAACATTAAGTCGAGTGACACCATGTGAGAGACACCACCTCAAACCTAAAACCAAGGCTTGATATTCTGCCTCATTATTAGAATGGACATCCTCCAAGCTGATACCTTCTCCATAAAGTTTGTCACCTTCGGGACTGAACACCACTATTCCTGCTGTCGCTCTGTCTTTAATATGCTTGTAGGCCCCATTGAAGTAGAGGGCATGGGCATTCTCCACCCGTGGCAGCTCCTCAAGAGGAGGTGTCTCCTCTTTTACCTTTCCCTTCTCCTTTTCCTTCTTTTGATGGCATCTATGGGTCAACAAATCAGCTAGGCAAGCTCAAGTAGAATCCTCCACCTTGAAGGTGTAGTCAAACTCTTGGAATTGTATCACCCACTTAGCGATTCTAGCTGAAAGATCCATGTGCTGTAAGGCATAGGGAAAATGCTCTTCTGTCATGATCACTATGAATGGCCTAGGGAGAAGATAAGGACGAAACTTTCTTATAGCAAACATTAGAGACAAAACCATCACCTCGACCATCTTATACCCTCGTTCTGATGCTGTCATTACTCTACTAGAAAAGTAAACCGGTCTCATTAGTCCAGTTTTAACATCCTTTTGTATAAAAAACTCCTGATCCCAACAAGGCTGTAAAATTATAGGAAGGGTGCTAAGAGCCTTCTTCACCTCATGAAAGCACCTTTCGCTTTCGTCACTCCACAGGAGCTCCTCAGAGTGGGTTAACTGTTGCAGTGGAAATATTAATTGGAGAGGAGATGAATGAACCGCCCCATATATCGCACCTTCT
The DNA here is from genome assembly GCF_053477565.2 of Lygodium microphyllum. NCBI lineage: Eukaryota > Viridiplantae > Streptophyta > Polypodiopsida > Schizaeales > Lygodiaceae > Lygodium > Lygodium microphyllum. The sequence goes on from NC_141151.1 coordinate 54,068,516, forward strand.
GAATGAAAGAGGTTAGTTGCTTCACAGAAGATGGTGATGGCACTGCCAATAAGGCCTTAACTTTGTTTGGATCTGCTTCAATGCCCCTCTCACTTACGACATGCCCTAATAAAGTTACACTGCTTTCGCCAATGCGACACTTCTCATGGTTTAACTACCCCCCCATTTGTGCAAGGCAGTTGAAAGCTTCATCCACCTTTCCTAGATGTAAAGCCTTAGAACTATAAATACAAAAATCATCAATAAAAACCCTGATGGATTTCCCAAAATATGGCTGGAAGACATAATTCATGAATCGCTGGAAGGTAGCTGGGGCATTTGTTAATCCAAATGGCATTACTTTGGAAGCAAAACAACCCCAAGGTGTAATGAAGGTGGTGTTCTATTGATCCTTCTCAGCTATTCGGATCTGGAAATAACCTGAATACCCATCACAAATAGTGTATCTCTCATGCCCGGCCACCTCGTTGAGTATTTCATCCTGAAAGGGAAGAGGAAAGTGATCTCTCTTAGTTGCAGCATTTAGCGGCTTGTAATCCACACAAATCCTCCATTTTCCATTCTTCTTGGGTATCACCACCACAGGTGAAACCCACTTTGAGTCCCCTATTGGATAGATGAAGCCTGCCTTTAAAAGTCATTGCACCTCAGTGAGTAGAGTGTTTTGTTGAACTACTCCCAATCGTCGTAGTCGCTGCACCACTGGCCGTGCTCCCTCTTTTAGATTAATGTGATGTTGTACTGCTATCACACCTGTGATGTGTTCATAATCAGAAATAAAAAGTGCAGAGTGTTTTATCACCACTTCCATGTAGGCTGCCTTCTCCTCAACTGATAGATCTTTAGCCAACATTTTTTCTAACCCCTCCTTCTCGATCTCACAATGTATGTTGAGTCCATTAGTGATGATGTGAAGCTCCACAAGTACATTTATGGGTTGGATCCCTAACTCTTGGCTGATGTTTTAGCCCAAAGCCCATCAAATTTGTTCAAAGCTATTGAGTTGGCTGAGAGGTACTCTCATAAGTATCGCCGAGACGCTTCATTTTAGCATGGATAGCAAAGAGGAGCGTCTCAGCCACTGTTTGGGCAGTAAAGAGGACCTATGCAGTCACATTTTGGGCAGCGAAGAAGTGCTGTAAGACCCGGGTAGTTTGGAGCAGGTTATGGTGGTGGAATCGTGCCATTCAGCACCTCGAAGATCCCCACATACCCCACCTTTAATGCCTCTAGGAAAAATAGTAATTTCAGGACTGCAAACCAAGAAATAGCTAAAAATAGACAAGGAGACAGCAAAGGGAAAAATGCTTCAGCTTTTGGTAGTCAACGCTCTATCCCAATTGACCTCTACAAAGAGAGGAAATAAAAAGGACTTTTCTTTAAATGCGAGGAAAAGTATACAGTCGAGCATGCATCTAAATGTGCTTACAGGAATGCAAAAGCAAGGGTACATAGCATGTTAGTCTTTGATAAATTGGATGAGGATCATGAGGATGCTAGTGCCTTTGCAATCACGGCTGAAAATGATGAGGTTGAAGAGGAATGTGGGCAAGAAGAATTCTTTGACCTGACTGACACCTTCCCATTTGACCTCAGTGATCATGTGGATGTAAATATGGGTGATAAGAATCATTCACATGCTGCTGCCACTTTTTGCACTATCTCCCTAGATGCTTGGACATGATCTAGGAGCCCCAACACTCTTCGTCTTAAAGGCACGATTTACGAGAAATATGTATTTGTCTTGGTAGATAGTGGTAGCACACATAATTTCATAAGTACGGCCGTCATGGATAGGCTGAAATGTTTTATCTCTGATTTATAGCAACCAATGAGAGTGCAAGTGGTCAATGGGAGTGAGGAAATTAGTACTCATGTATGCCCAAATGTACCTATTAAGCTTGCTAAAAATTATGAGCAGAATGTGGATTTGATTGCACTCAATATGGGGCCGATAGACATTGTGTTGGGCTGCGATTGGCTGAAAACTTTGGGCACCATTTCCATAGATTTTTCATTGCTATACATGTAGTTTTTCAGGGTTGGACAGCTTGTGCACTTGCAGGAATTAAAAACAGCAGTGATTTTCAACTTATTACAGCCAAACAGCTCAAGAAAGAGTTCAAGAAATGCTTCCAAATTTTTGTGCTTCAATTAACAAAGAAAATGCAGATCAGTCTCGGAAAATGCATGATAATTCAGCCCTTAAGGCTCTACTTGTGGAGTATGGTGACTTGTTTCAGTTACCTATAGCATTACCTCCCAAGAGTAGTTGATCATCCCATTGATTTGGAGCCCCATTCCAAGCCGGTTAATAAACCCCCTTACACGTTGTCCAAATTACCTCCCAAGAGCGGTTCATCATCCCATTGATTTGGAGCCCCATTCCAAGCCGGTAAATAAACCCCCTTACAGGTTGTCCAAATGTAAAAGAGAAGAAGTGGCCAAGAAGGTCAAAGATTTAGTAGATATGGGATTCAATGAGTCTAGCTCATCCCCTTTTGCATCACCTATCTTGCTGGTCAAAAAGAAAGATGGCACTTTCAGGATGTGCATTGATTACAGAGATTTGAATAAGATCACTATCAAGAATAGATACCCTATTCCTAGGGTGGATGACTTGTTAGATGAGTTGAAGGGAGCTAAGTATTTCACAAAGATTGATTTGAGATCTGGCTACCATCAGATACGTATGCTTGAAGGGGATGAGTTAAAGACTGCATTCAGGACCGATCATGGGCTCTATCACTTCTTAGTCATGCCCTTTGGCTTGACTAATGCACCAACCACGTTTCAGAGCCTCATGAACAAAATACTTCAGCCTTATTTATTCAAATTTGTATTGGTATTTTCTTATGACATCCTCATTTATAGTCGCTCAAAGGAAGCTCAACTTATGCACATGAGGCAAATATTTGATATACTTAGACAGCATAGACTCTTTGCTAAGGAGATAAAGTGTTCGTTCATGCAGACTGAGGTTGAGTACTTGGGACACATTGTCAGTGAAGCAGGCATTAGAACTGACCCAAAGAAAGTGCAGTGTGTCAGAGATTGGCCCACACCTGCAAATACTACCTCTTTGAGAGGATTCTTAGGTCTCTCCTCTTTGAGAGGATTCTTGGGTCTCTCCTCATTTTACCGCAGATTCATTCGGCACTATGCCACCATTGCAGCCCCTCTCACTGATAGGCTGAAGAAAGAAGCATTTTTCTAGAATGCATTGGTAGATAGAAGCTCTAATGAGCTGAAAGATTTGCTTACTTCAGTCCCTATCTTGGTATGCCCTAATTTTTCTAGGGAATTCACCATTCAGTGTGATTCTAGTGGGAGAGAAATTGGTGCAATCTTGCTGCAAGAACATGGGGTCATAGCTTTAGAGAGCCGAAAGCTGGTTGAAAATGAGAGGGTTATGAATGTCTATGATTAGGAAATGCCAGTCATCCTTCATGCCATCAAGAAATGGCATCACTATTTGTATGGCAACCGATTTAGAGTGAAAAGCGACCATAGAGTACTCAATTACTTCTTCTCTTAGTCAAATCTGACTCTAAAGCAGAGGAGATGGGTAGCCACCTTACAGAACCTTCCCATTCAAGTAGAAAATCATGCAGGAGATGCATTCATTCAGACCCTATAGCTGGTCATTTGTGAGTCTTTAAGACCTATGACAAAATTGCTAAAAGCTTTTACTGGAAGGGCCTTTGGAAATATGTAAAAGACTTTGTCTTGGGCTGCATGCCTTGTTAGCAAAACAAGGATAGCACCTTAAAACCAGCTAGTTTACTTCAGCCATTGCCTATGCCTAAAGGCAAGTGGACACACATCACTATGGACTTCGTCACCGGCCTACTGGTGACCAAGAAAGGTTGGGACAGCATCTATGTAGTTGTGGACAAACTCACAAAGGCAGCCCATTTCATTCCCACAAAGACTCAATATAATGCTTCTCAAGTAGCCAACCAATTCATGGAATATGTTTTCAAATTACATGGCTTACCACAGGTCATTGTGCATGACCAAGATGCTAAGTTTATGAGTAACTTTTGGCGGGCATTTTTTAACTCTATGGGCACTCAGTTAGCCCCTTCCACTACTTACCATCCACAGACAAATGGTCAGACAAAAAGGGTTAACAAATGGATGGAAACTTACTTGAGGCATTTCTGTCATGATGTGCAGCATGCTTAGGACTCATGGTTGTACTTGGCTGAGTTTGCATATAATAACTCTACACATGCTAACATTGGAGTTTCACCTTTCAAGGCCTTGTATGGCTACAAGGTGCCCCTTCCTGTGGTTATCTTCAATGATAAAATAAATCCACAAAGCAAGGAAGAATGGGAGAGAATGTAGGCCTTACTTCAGTAGTGTAAAGCTAACTTGAAGAGAGCCCAAGATCAAATGAAGCTTTATGTTGATGAAAAAATATGGGATGTGGAGTTCCTATAAGGGGATTTGGTGCTCTTGAAAGTGCCTAAGTCATGATATGCCTCCCTTAAACATGGGTCCAGCAATAAGTTGGCACATAGGTTCTATGGACCATACCGAATTATCAAGAGAGTGGGAGACTTAGCATATCGATTGGCATTACCCCCATCTAGAAAGATCCATAATGTCTTCTATGTGAGTCAGTTGAAGCCCTTCATTGGCTCAGCACTGGACTATGTTGAGGAACTCCCATCGATAGATGAAGAATGCATCATTTACCTGAAAAAGTCATAGGACAAAGGAAAAAAGGCTTCGCTCTTGCTCGATCATGGAATACTTGATTAAGTGGCAAGGTTTACCACTTGAGGAAGCTTCTTGGAGGCCAGCTTCAATCTTGGAAGAGTTCCCATACCTTTTAGAAGTAGATTTGGCTGAAATCTAGCTAACTATGACCTTATTTTCCCCTAGACAGACTGCAGACAGTACTCTGTTTTAAAGCAGATTTTATTCTGCACTACGGACGGCAATGCACACCATACATGGGCTGAAAGTACTTCTTGAGAGCTCCGTTTTGATGTATAGCACACCCCATTCGGAGTCTCCCACAGAAAGTTATGATAGATTTACTACATCAGGGTCTTGTCGTAAACATCATGCTGTCCACTGTCTATAGCCCGCATTTACTCCAGATATTTGGGTTAAAAAAACTCATGTTTATAACTCCCCAATAAGGCCCATGTATCATACATACCCCATGGCCCATCATACACAATAATACCTCTTCATTCATCAGTATACCCTTGTAATGATGCCACAAAGTAGTACTCTGATTGGCCCCTCCCAGTTTTACCACACGTGCCCAAATTGTTTTTTAGGACAAAAACCTTCGGGTGGGGATGGAATGTAAGAGAGGGGGATTTAATAACGGGGAAATACTAGCTACACTGGCCGGTATATAAGGTGAGAGAGACTTAATTTTTCATCATCAGATAAATGTACAAGTCTTCTTTCTCCTTCACCTTGCTCTCCAAGCTTCCATGTCTTCCTTCCCTCTCTTCTAGTCTTTCTCTCTCTATTTCTAGTCTTTCTCTCTCCTCGTAACTTTCTTTCTCTCTCTTCTGCTCTTTTTCTTCTTCTTCTCTGCAGTCTTCTCTCTCCTCTTTCTCTCCCAGTTTCTCTCCCTGACAACCTTAACTACATTTGAGCTAACTAGCAATTCATGATTAGAGGGGTGGTGTTTTCAATAAACTTTGTAGTAACGAAGGTTATGGACTATGGCCTCCCACTACAACAACCCTACATTAGAAATATCAATAGAGGATCATGGCAACATACTATTGTACTTGAACTATATCTATGCATTCTAATAGAAGATGGAAACTTGGAAGACTTCTAAGTTTGACCTTGATTTTATATGTAGTAAGATAAGGAAAATCATTTCTAGTTATATGAAGAATAATGAGCTAACAAACTCATAGCTCTATCATCATCAAGTACTAATCATACATATTTTTAAGTTGTTTGGGGAAAATAACACTCATTTCAAGAATGACAAAGTGTTAAGAAACATATGGTGTATAGAATCAAAATGTGTTTCTACAAATTTTGATGCTAGATGAAAGGGTTATTAAAGCAAATTATCATATAATGAATGTTGCTCTTGGGAAAATATCAATCACTTACTTTTACTTAGAATATGACATTGTTGAACTTTTGCAAAAGGAAGATTGTGATAACCCTGTGAAAAAAAGGCATGTGTGGAATGCATATGTTTTTCTTTGATGAGTCATACACATCCATTATCTAATTAATCTACTTGAGTACAACTTTTGTATCTCTACTTATGAATTGTGTAGGACCTAGTAGGATCCTTTAGATTTGTGATAGTCTTAGAATATGGCTATTAGATGCTAGCTTTATATCTACTTCTATAAACCCACATGCAATTAGGAATGCAACATTAAATAATTGATTTCGTACATAAGTGTGTCTTTCTCACATATCACCAATAGACATGCTCCTTACTTATTTGACAATATGAGTGTGTTTGCCAAAAGTTTGTGTTCAACTATTGATTACTTTGGCAATAGTTATTATTGGAATCATGTCTATATAATGCATGTTCTTTATGCATTACTAAATCCCCATGCTTCTCACTTTGCATACACTTTGTGGGTTAAGAAGAATTGTAGTCCATACAGGTTTTTAATATGAATAAGGAGACATGTGGTCCCAAAAATCAAATACAAAGTATCTTGAAAGCGACTAGTTAACCTTATCATATGATGGTAAGTGTCCCTTTCCAACATCAGCCCTATGAACCACATGTTTCAATAAAGGAGGACAAAAATTTATACAACATTTACTTAATCCTTGAATGGGGTCTTTGCTAAAAGAAAATTGAACTAGCTCATGTTGCAAGGAATTCAATGAATAACGAACCTCCCATTAGGATACTTGTCATGCTAATCATACACAATGTTTCTTCAATTTTGGTTATCTTGGTTATGTAGAGATAAGCATGTGTTCATCCAATCATACACAATGTTTCTTCAATTTTTATTATCTTAAACTACAAGATACAAGCCATATACCAAGGTTTAAAGTGACTAAATTATTCATCCAAAAAATTTTCCCCATCATCGCTAAAACCGTCGATATACACATCTCTATGAAATCGTTGCAATATGCATCGCTATATGCATTGCAAATTGTGTTGGAATATGCATCACTATTTTCTTTGTGAGACATGACACATATTGTGATGTGATTTGCAATGCATATTGCGATGCAATTTGTGATGCATATAGCTATTCATATAGGTTTATTTGTGACACTAATAGCGATGGTTACAAAGGGGGAAAAAATGGATGACATGCTACATTTCTAGCCCCGTGTGCTTAAAATTGTTCCATAAATCATTTATAGGTTAAGCATATAGTTGATTTCAAAACATATACCATCATGATATGCTTGAAGAAAAGTGTTTGTTGATTCAATTTTCAAACAAGTATAATATCAACAAATGACATCTCATAAAATTACATGGATTGATAGGGAGCAAAATTCAAAAATAGACAAATGTATCAATAAATATCACAAATTGTGAGTCCATAAAAAATATGAGAAATATATCATAGAAAGAGCATGCATAGACTATAGGGCCAAAAAAGAAAATAATGTGTGCTTCACGAATCCAAGTGATTGCTACAACTCCTCACTATCTAAGAGCTCATCCTAACACAATGGAGCATCGAATAGACTCCAGAATATGAAACAATAAAAGGTTAATCTACATAACATAATGCATCACAAAAATCTAGAAACTTAAAATAGAAAAAATGTATAACTTACCAGACCATCGCACACATATAATCTATCGATAGAAGAAGTGAGATCGTGCTTCTCTGTATATAGATAAGAGCTAGCATAGGGAAGAGTGAGAGATAGTTAGAGAAGGAGAGTGAAAAAGGGAGAGTGAAGGATTGAAGAAGAGGATTGTGAATTGAGGTTTGAGCATCGGGGCACTTCAACTCGTCTTCATCATTGCAAATTACCTTGCTTCTCTATCCTAATAGACTACATCAAATCCCTCCAAAAAAAACGTATATATTCCCCACTCATCTTTGCTATTAAGCATACCCTCTTAAGCTCAACTTCTCTCTACTCAAATCCCAATTATACAAATGGCTAGGTTGCATGAAAGTTGAAATTTTAACCTAGCTATTTTGTAGAAGAACTAGAAAATGTGCTAGCCCAAATTACTAAAAGGATTGTTTAACAAGGTGACTCACTTAAGTTAAACTATAAAAATAATGTAGCTGACCTCTTTGGAACAAACTCGTGATGCTCAAATAGACGTATCGTTGTTGCCTAAAGTGAGATAACAAGAGACCCAAAATCATGACTTAAACCAACAAAACCTATGCTTGTAACTAATTGCTTTTTCAAGTATTCAATCCTTACTCTATTCTTATACTAATGCAAAGTTTAAAGCACTTTCCATGCATGCTTTGTTTTCTTACATGATCTAAGTGTATTGTGAAAAACTCTTTTATGGCCAACACAATCACACCATAGCTTATACATCCCAACATTTTTGTATTGGAGCTGATTGTGATTATGTAACTAGTTGTGGCTCTAAGGGGTGCACCTTATAGAACATGTAAGATACTACATGAGTTCAAAAGTAAAGGGGTAATATTTAGTAAAATTTATAGGATTATATTTATAAAAAATATTTGTAATTATAATTTAGAAAAACTCATATGTTTAGTAAAGTAAAAGAGATCATTTTATGGCCTTATAATAGTATGTAAAGAAAGGGTATTTCTTAATATCCTTTGAATGCATGTTATATAGATGATTTCTTATAGGTGCATCCCCTAAGGTTGTGGCTATCCACCACCTCTACCTTTAGCACACACAAAAGTAGGTCATGAGACATTAGAAGAACAAAGTCCATCTATCCAAACATGTTCCTAAAGTCTCTGGGCAACCAAAATACTCTTGAGCGTACCAACACCATAGTGTATAGTTGTTCATTGTTTTGCCTTCTTGAGACACCACAATGAGTTCTTTTTAATGTAAAATTATATTTTCTTGAGCTTGAGCATTGATGCCACAACAAAAACATGCAAGAAATTCAATAACACTAATCACAAATCTCATTTTGAAAATCTCAAGTGATCATAGTAGCATGGCACAAAGCTTTTTAGCTCTTAGAATTAAACTCTAGAAAGAACCCATAGCCATGTGACTTGTAGTAATAGACAACATAATGCTCATAAGATTCTAGAGCAATGAAATATCAAATCTTTGGCACATGTCAATCAACGTTGAAGGTGATCGTAAAACTTCTTGAATAATTAAGATTAATATTGGAGCTTGAGATAATCAAAATTAACATTGTCACTAGAGCTTTATTTTCTTGGTATTTTAATATTGGATCTTAAAATAATCAAAATTAAAATTCCCACTCTTAGAGGGCACAGTTATAATAAATCATTTGTATAACATGTGTTCAAAGGGTATTAAGAAATAACATTTTTAAACATATTATAAGGCAAAAAAAGACCCCTTTTACTTTACTAAAATTAATAATTTTTAAAAAAAAATTGATTAAAAATATATTTTGTAAATTTTACTAAATAAAATACCCTTTCTTTTGAACTCATTATGTATCTTATATGTTCTCTAAGGTGCACCCCCATGGTTGTCACTAGAGGAACTTAGGATGTAGTGAAAGCTTAGTTACATATATGTACTAAAGAACTTTGTTACATAGCTATATACTAGTTTATCACAATCATGAATGCAAAGTAGGTAGTGCTAAAAGAATCATACTCAAAAAAGGTCATGTATCATTTCACACGAGACATCTAAGGGGCAAATCTCAGTGAGACAAAGTGCCTTTTTAAGTGTTAGCAAGATTCATAAGTAGCACTACATGCAGCGTACGTATATATAAAGAGTTTTTAGAATTTCAAAAGTTGCATTGAATATAGAATTTAAATATTGGATTCAACGTTTGTCTATGCACCATTGATAACATGGTTTCATAGAAAATGCATAAGTGGGTGATTTCAAAGCGCAACATTCATGGAGGCTAGGGAAAAAGATAAAAGCTCTTACATGTTACAAGTTGGCTTGCTAAGAAAGGTAGAATTGCTTATGGAAAATGTGAACTAACATGTTTTGATTCAACTCAATGTACAATGGGGCCCCAAATTTCTATGAAATTAGAAGTGTGTGCCATTGTTCTAGAGTATATGCATGGCCTACACACCAAGATCATCACTAGTACCATAACACCACTACCATGACCATGCTCCCAACCAGTACCACAACCATCAATATATCATGGCATCATGATTACCACCATCATCACCTTCACTATCTTGACCATCTTCTAGCCTATTAAGACTATGACGATGACCATCATGAGCGCTTGTAATCAAGACCATCATCATCGTGATCAATATGGTTATCATGGGTTAATCATCATTACTTTATCTGCATGAGCAACGAACGAGGAGACGAATGAAGCGAGGCCGGGCGCTGCGCTGTCTCTTGGGGTTGGCCAGACCTGACGACGACGACGACGACGACAACGATGATGCAAAGGGGGAATTAGAGGAAGCAAGAGCAGCTGAAGAAGAGGAGGAGGAGGAGGAGGAGGAGAAGGAATTAGGGCTGATGCTACTGCTGGTAGGGGAAAGCCGAAGGCTCGAGAGAGAGCGCAGGAGGGAGCGGGCAATGCAGAGCTTGACGTGGCCTCGCTTGGGATCAGGAGGAGGCTTGTTGATGTTGTCGCCATACAAGTGATGCCGCAGCGCAGCTAGTGACGACGCGGACGACCTGCTGCTTCCATACGCACTGGCCGACGATGAGAAGGATCCTGATCCTGCCATGATCTTTGGGGGGCCGGGGTAGAGTGTGTGAGTATGTGCGTGTCTAAATGAGCACTCCCTATTGCTCACACCCCATGAATCCACTCCATAGCTAGCACTTACGATGTGTTTTGTGTACGAGTGATTGAGAGACAAGAAGAGACAAAGCCCGTGAGTAAGTCACTCCTATAGCTTGTTATTACAATGACTTCAGAGACACGATTCACCTTTTTATAAAGTAAAGGGGTCAATAGAGTGTCATCTAACAATCCTCCATTAAAACCTTTTTCTCCAAGTGAGTTGCATAATATTTTGTACGGGTCAAAATATTTATATCATATAGACCCCAAAGAAAAAGTATTGGAACATTTCGATATTTTTACCAAGTAACCTTAGTTATAAATGAAAGGTTTACAAAAGAGTGAAAGTGAGGGGCCAATAGAGTGACACTTGAGGATGCATTGTTTTAGGCTTTTACACAATCCAAAATATCAAAAATTTTGCATGGCTTAATTATTTCACTTACGTTAAGATCATCTTTAATTTTAAAAAATCATATAATAATATTAAGTGGCTTTAAAAACCAAATCTTTTTTGCAAAATTGTCACTCAATTGGGTGGGGTGTGTTTTTCTTTTTGGGGGCTCCACTTTATTGGCCCCTTTACCCTATTCCTCCTCTCAATGCATTGGTATCTCCTCTCTCCCTTTCATACTCTCCTCTCAATGTTTTGAGTATACCAATGTACATAGATTCTTTCCCCCATGTGTGACACCTCACACCTATCTACCAATTAAGCGCATCTATCAAACACTTGTGTTGTGCCTCTCCTTTACCCGACCACTCCCTTCACCTCCCTCAACATGCACACCCTAAAAGGCCCTTAGGTCTTGTTCTGTGCATTGTTTAGCATTCATAACACTTATGAATTATGCATTTGCATGCCCTACAAGCTGGCTTTGAATGAAAAATATCCATAATTGTCTACTTACAACAAGCTATTTGCAATATCTTACAAGTTGTCTCCTAAAACCATTAGATGTTATTCTTTTCTTCCACGCAACTCATACTTCAAACATGTTCTTTCCTTTAGATAAAAGACTCATCTCACATCATTATTCTATAATTGGCTTGTTGCTAAAGGGGCTAACAAATACTTTTTTGTTTACACACCGAAGATAGTAAAAACTAAAGGAAAAGATGTACATGATTGGCATGGCTCATAAATGACAAGTACTTTGACCTCAATGTTCTTTATTTAAATCAAGCTCTTTAGAACATGGGCTTGTTCAAATTCTTTAAAACAAAGCTTCCATTTCAAGAAATAAGCAAATGCTTTATTGAAGTTTTCATCCTCTACCAAAACATTTGATTTCAAAGGGATTGAAATTGGAATGGGATACTTGCCATCATTTGATAATGTGGAATAACCACTTTCAAAGTGTCTTGTACTTGATTTTGACCATATGAATCTTCATCATATTATAGTAATATATGGAGTATAGTCCTTCTTAACTCACAAAGTGCTTATAAAGTGAGAAGCATGGGGATTTAGAAACACAAAAAGAACATGCATTATTAAACATGATGCCTTCAACTATGCATGTTAAATGTATTAATAGGGAGAGCATATATTTTTGAAAACCAACGTCCAAACTCATATTGTCTTACAAGTAAGGAGCATACTTGTTGATAACATATGAGAATAGAAGTTGTGTATGAAGCTTCTTGTAGATAAATAAGACTCAAAGCTTTGGTGATAAGTATTAAATATTCCCAAATTTTCCAAGCCTTTGGAAAGGGCATCCAAAACAAAAAATTATATCCTAATAAAATGTGATAACATGTAGATACACTTAAGGCATATAAAATTAGTTGTCCAACCTGGTTTCTACTCACATGTGGATTTTTCATGAGTGAATGGATATTTATAAATAAAGACTAAACTACCCAAGGATTTCTAATTACATGTGAATTTGTGTATGTAAGCACATTGGAGCTTTGATGCCATTTATCACATAGATATATGAAGAATTTGCTTCCTTGTTAGGTTTGAAGGCAAAATAAGAGTTATTACCTCTTTCTTGGAATCATGATGTTGAATGTATTAGTGAACCAAGACTCAAGATCATACCAAAAGGTAGGCGCATTAAGTACTTGGCCTGCCCTATCGGGGTGGTAGGCATCACTTTAAAACAATGTTTCGAATGGTTCTTAGATAAGATGACCAACATATTAGGAGTAGATTTGGCCTTTCAATGGGATTGCCACAAAGATTTTTGCTCCTTAAGGTGTATTTATCTCTCATTATGGTAATTCTAGCAATGGTTTTTCCTACAATCTCATTTTTGGCTATGCCAATAAAATCAAGACCAATCAATTTAACATTCTGATCTAATGGCATTGAGATTGGCTTACAATCACCCATCATAATACTTTTCCAAGACATCCGAGATGTATTACATTAGTGGGAGCCATAGTACATTGTACAATCGTCCAATATTTTACCCACATTAGTGGTCAGCTTAACATTTTGATCCAATGGCACTAAGGTTGGCTTACAATAATTAGCCACACCATACTTCATCAACATATCCAAGATGTATTACCTTTCTGAGAGCCCTATCCCCTTAGTTGTTCTTATCACCTCAATGATAAGAAAGTACTTCAACTCTCCTAAATCTTTCATCCCAAATTCACTACAACAAAAAGGCTCTATAGATGCGCTTGTAGACGCAATATTTGAATTGTGAAAAAAAAAGTCAAGCGCGTTTATTAACGCGTCTATTTTCGTGTCTACAAAATCGCGTCTAAAAGCGCACTTATAGGCAGAAGTAGACGCACATTTAGATGCGCCTATAGATGCAGATATAAATGCACTATGTAAATATATAATCATATTTAAAAAAAAGTGGATATATTCATATTGTGCGTCTATACGCGTGTGTATCTATGCGTCTAACACCGCATTTACTCTGAAAGTTTTTTATGAGAATAGACACGCATTTATCCTGCAATTTAGACGCATTGATAGACATGCAAAACAGAGGTATGCAGGCCACATGCTCTCTGTTTCCCCCCCCCCCCCCCCCCCCCCCCATCAACATCAAATTGTATACTTGGGAAAAACAGAGAAAGATTATTTCGAAGATTGGATACTGAAAACAAAACAATGTATGTAGCACACAAAATTTCATATATATAGATGAAACGTTTTTACATTATGAGTTCTAGTGCTTATGACGTCATGATCGCAAGCACTAGAGCTGAAAGTAATACATATCAAAAATGAAAATTACAAGCCAAGGGGAGGCATGCATGGATGGGGCTCCTCTATATCTCCTCAGAAGAGACATCATCATCGCTACCACCACCGATGCCTGTGCCGTTGCTGTTGCTGCCACCGCTACTGCTAGTCCCCCCTTTGCTATCCTCAACTGCATCAGGGTTCGCCTACACAAAGGATTAAATTATATAAGTACCATTACAAACAATAAATCATATTGATCTATACTTTTCATGTAAAAAATAAAACATACCTCTTCTGGTGGTGGAATCCTCATGGCGCGATTATATTGCTCCTCCGTGATGAGTCCCTCCTCATAGAAATGCTGCCAACAAGTGAACGCCCGGTTATGACCTCGATGGTAGCCTACCTCTCTAGGAGTAGACATCCTACCAACCATATGGAACTACAAAACAATTTGAACATACAACGTATTAAAACACACTACATAATGAAGTGAAACAAATTACAAAATTTAATTTAAAAAAAGAAATCAAATAATACTTACAAACTCAGCCTCCCATGACTCCCTGCCACCCAATCCATAATGCGACGATGGTTGCCATCTGGATACGTCGTGCCTCTGCATGCTGGTGACTTGTCATTTTCTCCGTTGCTCTCTTCTTGGCCTCTTTCCACTCCTTGCGGTGGCAATTGGGTGGTTGGCCATATCCAAGGCGCCCCTGCTCTTGTCTCCGCAATGACTCCTTGGCGCGCGTCATAAGGTGAGAGCTCTTGTTATGAAGCACGTCTCTCACCTTTGACCGTCCCCAATCATCTGAGAATCGTGAATTCTCGGGATTAGGGTACCTTTCATGTACTGCCCACAGCACCTCTTGCCACAAACCATTTTTCTGGTGCTTGAAGGAAATCATGCAATCTTTGTATGTGGCATGCACGACCCTCCTCAAGTAGGCTATCACTTCCCTCCCCTCGAAGTCATGCAAGATACCACCAACATCAATGATAGAGTAGTACATTTGTGGAGGCTCACCTCTCTCATTTTCCGGTGAGGGTGATCGAGAGCCACCACCTAGGCAACCCCCACAAAGCCCTCGACCTCCTCGTCCTCCCGCACCACTCTCCCTCCTCCCTCGACGTGCACTACCCTCTACCTCACTCGATACATGTGCCTCTGCAAATGTACGTGCTTCGGCTGATCCATGTATCTCAGCTGATCCCTGTGTAGGCAAAGATGTGATAGGTGTCCCAGACATCACACTAAAAACCTCATCTGCAATGGGAGGGCGACCAAGATAATTGGTCATCTCCCCCATGAATTGCTCCTTCTTGAATGGGGTGCTGGAGGATCCAGGATTCCACATCTACACAAAAAGAAATCATATTACCCTGTGTAGATAAAACATATTACATACAGCGTCTATACCTGCGTCTCTGTGCGCGTCTATACCTGCGTCTCTGTGAGCATCTGTCAGCACGTGTATCATCGTGTGTACACTACAGAGCACACGCGCTCAAAGACATGCCCCCCGAGAAACGTTTTCCGCGTCTATATCTGCATCTACACTGAGATGTAGACGCGCTATCAGACGTGCTTGGTTGGATGATATTGGCAGACGACCGCCATTATTGATTTACAAAATGCCATACATAATGAAATCACAAATCCTAAATACACAGACAGAGCAGAGAGAGGAAGATAGAAAGAGAGAGAGAGAGAGAGAGAGAGAGAGAGACTCACCTTGGGTGTTTGGTGTGACATTCCCGATTTCTAAGCACGCGTTCTTCACATGAACCTCCTCTTAATAGGAGGTCATGAGAATAATAAATTGAAAATTATGGAATTTTTTTTTACTTATTCCACTTTTTCCCCCAGCCGACTATCGGGCTGGAGTAGAGGGGAATAGCAAGAGTGAATAAGCTCCTTGCTGGAGCTTACAGGGGGGAGAATGCCATGCAAAATGGCGCGTGGAGGGAGGGAGGTACCTCTCCCTCTGGCTATAAAAGCCAAGGCTATGGTAAGCACAAAGGGAGCAGAGCGTAACGCTACCCACGCTAAGGAAGGAAGAGATTGAGAGGGATCACGCTATAGTGAGGACTGTGAGGGAGGGCATAAGGCTAGCCGTGTGGGAGAAGGAAGAGCTTTTGCTTCAGCTGGCGGTCACTATCGTGGAGGAAGGGAGCTCGTGAGGCTGCCGTAGGACACCACCAACGATAGTGACCTGCATGTGGAGTACCTGCATGTGGAGCTGGCGGTCACTATCGTGGAGTACCTGCATGTGGAGGAAGGGAGCTCGTGGGGCTTTCACGATTTTTCCTGAAGCTTTAGAAGCTTCTTAGGAAGCTTCTAAAGCCTCCTTGGAAGCCCCCTTTTGTGTGGGTCTTTATTAGGCCTTTTCAAAGTGGGTTTGATAAACCCCCCCCTCCCCAGGATTTTAACCCCATTCCTATGGGTTTCTTCCTCTCCGCAAAAATCCTTCTTTAAGGTCTTTTACACCCTTTTCCCCCCTTTTCCAATCCGCTAAAGTTCATTTAGTACCCCCTTTCTCGTGGAGTCCTATTCCAGGCCTTTAAAAAGCCTTGTCAAGCGTTTTTTTCCCCTTGGATTGCCCACAAGCTCCCAATAGCCCGAATGCTAGAACCCTCCCCGAGGGCCTTCCCTATTGCCTCTCAAGCAGGTTCTTGTTAAATTGGGATCTTTTAAAAATACCCTTTGCCTTCACAAAGAAAATCTTTTACACCCCTTCTTCCTCGAAGTTTAAGGAGGAAACCTATAAAGCCTTCTAAAGCCCAATTCTGAAAGACGGTGCTTCGGTCAAGGAAGCCGTACCAAAAAGGGAATTTTGTGTACAAGGGAGAATGGGCCAAGATCGTAAGATTGCGGCCAAAGCAAGAAGGTCAAATTCACGATGGCCCCTAAAAAGGAAAAAGGCGCAACCGCAGGAGGATCATCTCCTAACATTCATGTGGATATTTCACCGAACCCACTAGTCCAGGTTTTCTTCCTAATTTTAGTTTACGTTGAAGTATTGAAATTGTGCATGGATAATTTATGGAATTAGGATGCACTTTTATGATTGAAATACATTTGCTATTTTAAAGGAAATAACTCACGAATGAAGATTGGTCAATTGTATTTTTTAAAGGGAATGAACGAAAGATGTTTATGCATTTTTAGCAAGTGGCTTCTGTGCATTGCAAAGTAACGAATCTAGAACAAATAACGATTATCATTTACAAAGTCGGAATTATTATAGTACACCTTTGACTATGCATGGAAAGATTAAATCACATGTCGCATTATTAGACGAATCTTTCTTAGTAATGATTCATTAAAGAAGATTGCTGACAACTGTAGGAATTTGCAAGGCATGGAAATGATTCTAGGGCTGCATGAAGTAGGTTAAACTCTAGTCAATTGGCATAAATCTCAATCAACTACGTAAGTAGTTAGAGAAAGGTTGTGTAATGCTCATTCAGCGTACGAATATTTCATTCAGAAATGAAATTAGGGAAAGATTGCATGGTTCGTTTTAACATAAAACCCTAAAAGCTTAGTAGTATGAATCATGAATGCATCAATGGAAATTATGTCGTAACTTAACATACGCTTTGATCTTAAAAAGAAAAGTTAGGAGTTGTAAATCTAATCATACGTAGGCAATGAATCGTGTATGGTATCGTAATGCAACTAGTTTTTCTTCTTTTTGGTCAAGACAATATCTTCATGAATAGACAAGGATAGTGTTTTACCTTAAATACCCAAACCGCAAAGGACTTGCTTAGGACTGTTTAAATCGATGCAACATATCCTAAGTGCTAACTAGGGTTTAGCACGTTGAGGACATGACCTAGTCGCACTTATTGCCAAGTTGAAACTCTTGTACCCTAAAGACTTGCCCTCATTCACGGAATGTAGGGACAATAGGACACACTTGCGAGAAACGATCTAGGGTTTTTACCCTAAGGATCGCTCGCTAAAAGAATGAAACTCGATTTTGATTTGGACCTTTAGGACTGACAATATCGACCTAGTGCAATCAGGAACGGATTGTTATGAAGATACCCTAACCCTGTTTCCTATCTAATCATGATTTCGTGATTAGACAACGCCATTTGATGGGTAAAATAGTCCCATGATTTTTATGCGACACTCGCGCAATAGGTTGCAGAGTCGCATGATCTTGTGATTTGATCAAAAGGGAATGGCCAAATTCCTCGGAATGAGATTGGCAGATTCTTACGCAAGTTTATCTTGCAAGAGGAGAAATAATCGTCGTGATATAGTACCTTTCTTAGGTAAAGTAACCAAGATACGAGGATTAGATATTTGCTTGGAAGCAAAAGACCAATTAGTAAATTGGAATAACATATTTACTGCCAATAGAACTTAAGGTATTGGTTAAGTTGGGTTAGTAGGGTACAGCCCTAACCCAAGGATATAGGGTTAACAAACAAACCCTTGGGGAACTTGCCAAGTCGCAATTGATCCTGGATCAAGTGTTGGATGCGTTCGGAGAGAAAGATTCACTCCTTAGTAATTGGCCAAATAAACGACCACTGGAATTGATTGTGCTTGTAACAGTTTAGAAAGCACTGTTTGCATTGTTTGCTCAAGGAACTAAAGGATGAAAAGATATCTAATGCTTCAGGTTGAAGGCCTGAAGGGAGAGGTAGCTTCAGTTACCCCCGACTGCCTGCCTGACCCTAACCAAGGGGGTTGTTGACCATGCTGGGAATGTGGACCGAACCCGCCGTGAGAGGTCTCTCCGTTGACTTCTACTTGGACAGGAGGACGCTTAGGTGCTAGGGGGGGCTCTGGCCATAAATCCCTCGCCTTCCGGGTCCTGCGCAAGAGGCTAACATGACTCGGGATTAGATCTCGAGGCCCGCATACTAGTTTACGGGTGGAAGCTTGAAATAGTAATCCCTGGGGATTACCGGATAGCCTTCCGGCGGATTATGGATAAGCCTACGAGCGGAACTCCTTGTATTTCAAAGATAAAATGATGAAATGTTAAAAAAAGAACTTGCTTGATATTGTTTTTCTATGTCACGTGATAAGATTACGTAAAGGAACCAGTGCTTAACAGGATTAATTAAAGAAGCTGATTGTTATATGTCAAATTAATGTGTTAGATAATTACATAACTAAAACAAACCGAGGAAAGTGCGGAGGATGGGCCATGGGTCCACTCTACGGTTGGGTGGTCCCGGTTAGCCGGGTACTTTTCTCAGAAATCTCGAAGAACAGCGGGATGATCATCATCAGTGAAAGGAATAACGAGAGCGATGACCTAGAGTTACGTCTTACCCAATTTACGCTGTTTTAGGGGAACGGAATGGGACTATGCCTTATGGCAGAGAGGTTGAGCCTTGCATCCCTCTCGTTTCCCATTCTCCTTGAACCAAGTGCAGCGTGAATTCGCTTCGGACCTGGCGTTTCTGCGTAAAGTAGTTTGCTCGAGTGTGACGCTAGTTGCTGTTAGCTAATGACCAATCAGAAAAACCCTAATTCCAGTCGATCCTAAGTGGGAACGGCCAGGATACTTCCGCTACGTGGCAGACGCGGGAAGACCTAGATTGCAAAACCCATAACATTCCATGGGAGTGCCAGGCGGAGTTTTCTAGACATCCTTTCCGATGGACTGCTAAGACATGTCCTGGATGATACTAGTGGACAAGTTACAGTTGGTATCAGAGCGAACCAACAAAAGACTTGTTTTTAAGAAATTTTAATAAGAAGAAGTAAAGCAAATGTTACTGTCCCAAACATTTCCTTACTTTCAATGCTGTCTTGCAGAATTATGAAGCATGGAACAGGTTCTTAGTGTTCCGAGTCATGTTCATGACCGCGATGCATTCCACGGATTATCAACAAAGGGTTGAGATGATGAACATCCTAGACTGCATTACAATCCATCGCTTGTGTACGTGGAACGGAGATGGATGGGTGTTTCAGGGATTTATTACATAGCTGCCCATCGACCTGTGTACCTTCAAATTAACTTGAAGAGAATCAAGTGGATGGAGGATTTGAAGATCGTGAAGCTGCTCGTCTTTGTTGAGGCTCACACAAACGCGACCCTACAGGTCAGAGGTCGAATGGTTAACCAAAATAAGTATGTGTACGGGGAAGTGATTTGAAGAATCCCTGCCGACTGAATCAAGGTTTTGGGACGTCATGAGAAGAATGGATATCAAAGAAAAAGATACTCTAATCTTCCAATGAACTATCGATTCCTGAAAATCGATGACCCCAATCCATACTACTACTCAGTTCCTGTAGCTGAATGCAACAACATCTTATTTTCCTCGAATTAATGTATCAACTTGTTCCATCGCCCCAAGAAATAATTGTACCTCGAAAGGGCTATGCTGATATGAATGGAAAAAACTTTTTTTTTAAAATCAACGATTGTCTTGACTGTGAATATTGATAAAGAAGTAAAGTGATTTGGTCACTTGGGTAAAGGAATACGCGAACGTAGTTTCTGAAGAGTTAACAGAACTCCCGCTTCAAAGAGAAGTAGATCATGAGATCAAGCTAGTAACAGGAGCTGTGCCAATTGCAAAGAGACCCTATAGAATGTCTATACTGGAAGCAATTGAGCTGAAGGAACTCAAGCAACTGCTAGATCAGGGTTACATCCGTCCTAGTAGTTCACCATGGGAAGCACCAGTACTGTTCCAGAAAAAGAAAGATGGAACACTTCGACTATGTATTGATTACAGAGGGTTGAATCAATCAATAGTCAAGAACAAATATCATATTCCTAGAATAGATGAGCTTCTTGATCGTCTTTAAGATGCCAAGATCTTCTCCAAGATTATCTTAGGTCTGGTTACTATTAGATAAGAATCAAGGAAGAAGATATCCCAAAGACGACCTTCAACACTAGATATGGACACTTTGAGTTCTAGTTATGTCATTAGGGCTTACGAATGCGCCTGCCACCCTCAATAGGTTAATGCAAGATATCTTTAGACCATATCTTGATAACTTCGT
The DNA here is from genome assembly GCF_053477565.2 of Lygodium microphyllum. Classification (NCBI taxonomy): domain Eukaryota; kingdom Viridiplantae; phylum Streptophyta; class Polypodiopsida; order Schizaeales; family Lygodiaceae; genus Lygodium; species Lygodium microphyllum. Next base: position 54,089,594 of record NC_141151.1, read on the forward strand.
GATCGTCTTCTTCGATGCCACTCTAGTCTATTCCAAACACTAAGGAGATCATGAACCCCAACTTTGGATTTTCCTTGAGACAATAAGGTCACACAAGCTGTATGCTAAGATGACGAAATGTGCATTCCTCAAACATCAGATTGGTTATCTGGGATTCATCATATCAGCAGAAGGAATCTCAGTGGAGCCAGCCTAAGTCAGAAATGTTCTAGGATGGCCAAATACCAACAACTGTCAAAGAAATACGCAACTTCCTTGGATTGACAAGATGGTATAGGGTCTTCATAAAAAAACTATGCTTTGATTGCAGCACCTTTGATAGACTTACTGAAGAAACAAACGTCCATTGCATGGTCAACTGCCGAACAAACTAGCTTTGATAGGTTAAAGCAAAGTTTGGTATCATCACCGATCCTAAAAACTCTAGACCACAGTAAGGAGTTTGAGGTAGTAACTGTTACTAGCATGCTTGCCTTAGGATGTGTGCTCATGTAGGAAAGTCATCCTATAGCATAATCTTCAAGAAACTGAAGAGCCATGAGAAGAATTATGCTACCCATGATCTTGAACTTTTAGTTGTCAAGCTTTGGAGACACTATCTGCTGGGTAACAAGTTTACACTAGTGACTGATCATAAAAGTCTCAAGTGGAACTTTACCTAGAACAAGCTCAACATGAGGCAATGTCAGTGGATTGAAGTGCTGGAGGAGTATGACCTTGAGATCGAGTATCGACCTGGAAAGGAGAATGTAGTTGCTGATGCACTCAGTCACAAGGCATTCCTTAATTCACTAATCTTGCAAAATCCATCAATAGCTAGATCTCTAGCTACAAAGGTGTCCATGCCAAACAACCCAATACTTGAGCTAGCTAGAGAAGAAGCATGCCATGATCCAGCCTATCAAAAGATGCTAAGGGAAATCTCTATCAAGGACGAGGAATAAAAGCTACAGGCTAAGTATCATGAATTCTCTGTCAATAGTGGACTTGTCTACTATAGGACAAGAGTATGTATACTAGCAAGCCAGTCACTTAAGTAGAAGATATTGTGGGAAGCTCATGATTCCCCTTTCTCAGGACATCTTGGCTATGCCAAGACTCTCAATGCAGTTAGGAAGAGCTACCATTGGGAGAGGCTTATTGGTGACATTCTCAAATATGTTATTGAGTGTTTATCTTGTCAACGTATCATAGACAAACATGTCAAAATTCCAGGGAAGTTGCAACCACTTAACATTCCCCAAATGAAATGGAAATTCATCAGTATGGACTTTGTTCTTGGCCTACCCCAAGTTTAGGGAGGATACCACTCCATCATGGTTGTGGTTGATATGATGGCTAAGGTTGCATACCTTATTCTCGTAAAGACAAACTATAAAGCCTCAGACATTGCAAGGTTGTTTATCAGGGAGATATTCAAGATACATGGGCTACCTAGAAGAATCATTAGTGATCGTGATTCTCTTTTCACATCACATATCTGGAGAGCTATCTTTGAAACCATTGGGACTCAACTCTGTTTTAGCACAGCTTACCATCCCCAAACCGATGGTCAAATAGAGCAAGTCAATCAAGTTATCAAGGATATGCTTAGGGCATACTGTTGTCGTGAACCAAAAAGGTGGATTCAATACTTGCCTTTGGTTGAATTTTCCTGCAATGCTTCTTACCAACAACGTATTCAGATGACCCCTTTTCAAGCATTGTATGGTCATGACTGTTGAAGTCCCCTAAACTTCTCAGATCCAACCTTGAGGGTTTAAGCTTCAAGGCAGATGTTGGAAGAGATGGATGACCAAGTAAAGTCAATAAGACAGGACATCCAAGCTGCCAAGGATAGACAAAAGGCATACGTGGATTTGAAGTGTCAAGATAGAATATTTGAGAAAGGAGACATGGTCTTCATTCACGTATGCCCAAAGAAGAGTTTCTTATCCTTAGGAGATTGCAAGAAGCTAAGTCCAAGGTATTGTGGACCATACAAGATCCTTAAGTACCTAGGACCTTATGCTTATAGACTGCAACTCCCTGAAAACCTAAAGGTTCATAATGTATTCCATATCAGCCTATTGAAGAAGTATATACCTAATCCTAACCATGTACTTGATGGCCAACAAGTTGTAATGCCTAGTCAAGGATTCCTTGAACTATGGCATGACAGGATCTTAGATGTTAGGGAGAGACAACTGAGATTCAGAACCTTGAGAGAATGCCTCGTCCAATGGAGAGATTATCTTAAAGAGGATGCCACTTGGGTAGATGAAAGCACTCTCAAACATCAATATCCCCAGTTTATCTCGAGATGAGGACATCTCAATTCCTCCAAGGGGGAGAGAATGTGACATTCCCGATTTCTAAGCACGCATTATTCACATGAACCTCCTCTTAATAGGAGGTCATGAGAATAATAAATTGAAAATTATGGAATTTTTTTTACTTATTCCCCTTTTTCTGCCAGTCGACTATCGGGCTGGAGTAGAGGGAAATAGCAAGAGTGAATAAGCTCCTTGCTGGAGCTTACAGGGGGGAGAATGCCATGCAAAATGGTACGTGGAGGGAGGGAGGTACCTCTCCCTCTGGCTATAAAAGCCAGGGCTATGGTAAGCACAAAGGGAGCAGAGCATAACGCTGCCCACGCCAAGGAAGAAAGAGATTGAGAGGGATCACGCTGCAGTGAGAACTGTGAGGGAGGGCGTAAAGCTAGCCATGTGGGAGAAGGAAGAGCTTCTGCTTCAGCCGGCGGTCACTACCATGGAGGAAGGGAGCTCGCGAGACTGCCGTAGGATGCCACCAACTCGCCGCCATCAGGCGGTCATCATGCCGACAAAGGAAATCGCCTTCTCTCTTTCACGTGGGGCTTTCACGATTTTTCTTGAAGCTTTAGAAGGAAGCTTCTAAAGCCTCCTTGGAAGCCCCCTTTCGTGTGGGTCTTTATTAGGCCTTTTCAAAGTGGGTTTGATAAACCCCCCCTCCTTGGGATTTAAACCCCATTCCTATGGGTTTTTTCCTCTCCGCAAAAATCCTTCTTTAAGGTCTTTTACACCCTTTTCCCCCCTTTTCCAATCTGCTAAAGTTCATTTAGTACCCCCTTTCTCGTGGAGTCCTATTTGAGGCCTTTAAAAAGCCTCATCAAGCGTTTTTTCCCCTTGGATTGCCCACAAGCTCCCAATAGCGCGAGTGCTAGAACCCTCTCGGAGGGCCTTCCCTATTGCCTCTCAAGCGGGTTTTTGTTAAATTGGGATCTTTTAAAAATCCCCTTTGCCTTCACAAAGCAAATCTTTTATACCCCTTCTTCCTCGAAGTTTAAGGAGGAAAGCTATAAAGCCTTCTAAAGCCCAATTCTGAAAGACGATGCTTCAGTCAAGGAAGCCGTATCGAAAAGGGAATTTTGCGTACAAGGGAGAACGGGCCAAGATCGTAAGATTGCGGCCAAAGCAAGAAGGTCGAATTCACGATGGCCCCTAAAAAGGAAAAAGGTGCAACCGCAAGAGGATCATCTCCTAACATTCATGTGGATATTTCACCGAACCCACTAGTCCAGGTTTTCTTCCTAATTTTAGTTTACATTGAAGTATTGAAATTGTGCATGGATAATTTATGGAATTAGGATGCACTTTTATGATTGAAATACATTGGCTATTTTAAAGGAAATAACTCACGAATGAAGATTGGTCAATTGTATTTTTTTAAAGGGAATGAATGAAAGATGTTTATGCATTTTTAGCAAGTGGCTTCTGTGCATTGCAAAGTAACGAATCTAGAACAAACAACGATTATCATTTACAAAGTCGGAATTATTATAGTACACCTTTGACTATGCATGGAAAGATTAAATCACATGTCGCATTATTAGACGAATCTTTCTTAGTAATGATTCATTAAAGAAGATTGCTGACAACTGTAGGAATTTGCAAGGCATGGAAATGATTCTAGGGCTGCATGAAGTAGGTTAAACTCTAGTCAATTAGCATAAATCTCAATCAACTACGTAAGTAGTTAGAGAAAAGTTGTGTAATGCTCATTCAGCGTACGAATATTTCATTCAGAAATGAAATTAGGGAAAGATTACATGGTTCGTTTTAACATAAAACCCTAAAAGCTTAGTAGCATGAATCATGAATGCATCAATGGAAATTATGTCGTAACTTAAGATACGCTTTGATCTTAACAAGAAAAGTTAGGAGTTGTAAATCTACTCATAGGTAGGCAATGAATCATGTATGGTATCGTAATGCAACTAGTTTTTCTTCTCTTTGATCAAGACAATATCTTCATGAATAGACAAGGATAGTGTTTTACTCTAAACACCTAAACCGCAAAGGACTTGCTTAGGACTGTTTAAGTCGATGCAACATATCCTAAGTGCTAACTAGGTTTTAGCACGTTGAGGACATGACCTAGTCGCACTTATTGTCAAGTTGAAACTCTTATACCCTAAAGACTTGCCCTCATTCACGGAATGTAGGGACAATAGGACACACTTGCGAGAAACGATCTAGGGTATTTACCCTAAGGATCGCTCGCTAAAAGAATGAAACTCGATTTGGATTTGGACCTTTAGGACCGACAATATCGACCTAGTGCAATCATGAACGGATTGTTATGAAGATACCCTAACCCTGTTTCCTATCTAATCATGATTTCGTGATTAGACAACGCCATTCGATGGGTAAAATAGTCCCATGATTTTTATGCGACACTCGCGCAATAGGTTGCAGAGTCGCATGATCTTGTGATTTGATCAAAAGGAAATGGCCAAATTCCTCGGAATGAGATTGGTATATTCTTACGCAAGTTTATCTTGCAAGAGGAGAAATAATCGTTGTGATATAGTACCTTTCTTGGGTAAAGTAACCAAGATACGAGGATTAGATATTTGCTTGGAAGCAAAAGACCAATTAGTAAATTGGAATAACATATTTACTGCCAATAGAACTTAAGGTATTGGTTAAGTTGGGTTAGTAGGGTACGGCCCTAACCCAAGGATATAGGGTTAACAAACAAACCCTTAGGGATCTTGCCAAGTCCCAATTGATCGTGGATCAAGTGCTAGATGCATTCGGAGAGAAAGATTCACTCCTTAGCAATTGGCCAAATAAACGACCACTGGAATTGATTATGCTTGTAACAGTTTAGAAAGCACTATTTGCATTGTTTGCTCAAGGAACTAAAGGATGAAAAGATATCTAATGCTTCAGGTTGAAGGCTTGAAGGGAGAGGCAGCTTCAGTTACCCCCGACTGCCTGCCTGACCCTAACCAAGGGGGTTGTTGACCGCGCCGGGAACGTGGACCGAACCCGCTGCGAGAGGTTTCTCCGTTGAGTTCTACTTGGAGCAGGAGGACGCTTGGGTGCCAGGGGGGGCTCTGGCCGTAAATCCCTCGCCTTCCGGGTCCTACGCAAGAGGCGGAAGCTTGGAATAGTAATCCCTGAGGATTACCGGATAGCCTTCCGACGGATTATGGGCAAGCCTACGAGCGGAACTCCTTGTATTTCAAAGATAAAATGATGAAATGTTAAAAAAAGAACTTGCTTGATATTGTTTTTCTATGTCACGTGATAAGATTACGTGAAGGAACCAGTGCTTAACAGGATTAATTAAAGAAGCTGATTGTTATATGTCAAATTAATGTGTTATAATTACATAACTAAAACAAACCAAGGAAAGTACAGAGGATGGGCCATGGGTCCGTCCTACGGTTGGGTGGTCCTGGTTAGCTGGAAACTTTTCTCAGAAATCTCGAAGAATAGCGAGATGATCATCATCAGCAAAACGAATAACGAGAGCGATAACCTAGAGTTACGTCTTACCCAATTTACGATATTTTAGGGGAATGGAATGGGACTATGCCTTATGGCAAAGAGGTTAAGCCTTGCATCCCTCTTGTTTCCCATTCTCCTTGAACCAATTGCAGCGTGAATCCGCTTCGAACCTCACGTTTCTACGTAAAGTAGTTCACTCGGGTCTGACGCTAGTTGCTGTTAGCTAATGACCAATCAGAAAAACCCTAATTCCGGTCGATCCTAAGTGGGAACAGCCAGGATACTTCCGCTACGTGGCAGACGCGAGAAGACCTAGATCGCAAAACCCGTAACATTCCATGGGAGTGTTGGGCGGAGTTTTCTAGACATCCTTTCCGATGGACTGCTAAAACGTGTCCTGGATGATACTAGTGGATACGTTACATTTGGTGTGGCGGGTGGTAGCACTTCTTCCTTCTCCTTCTTTCTCTTCTTGGTAAGTTACCCTCCCTTGATGCTTGCTTCCTTGCTTGCTGCTTCTTCTTGTTCTCCTCTCTCTTGTTCTCTCTTTCTTCCTCTCCTTGGCTTTCCTTTTTCCCTTCTTGTGTGTTTGAAATGAAAGAAGAGGTGAGTCATAAGGAGGTGAGGCATGAAAAGACTAGGTGAGGCATGAAGAGACTACATGTCAGCTAAACTCAAGCTTCAGAACCGCAAAAAACGTAGGAAAGGAAAGCCATAGTTTGAAAAGAAATGATTTAAGTAGGATTTGAATTTTGACGTGTGCGTCTATTTTTATGTGTATAAGTGCATCTATTTGTGCGGATATATAGACACAGAAATTGTGTCTATTTACACGGACGGTTAGACGTGCCGATAGACATTGTGATAAACGCGCCCAACTTTGTGCGTCTAACACGCGCGTGTATGCCTCGTTTCTGTTGTAGTGATTTTTGGTTGAAAAGACTCTTCATATGTTCCACCTCTTATCTATTATTGCTCCCAATAATCTAAATATCCACATACAAGGTAGTCATGGCAATGCCCCTTTCACTTTGACATCCATAAAGCGAATGGTCTACACTTCCAATGTGGAAACCAATAGAGACAATATACTATGCTATCTTGTCATACCATGCTCTTGGTTCTTGTTTAAGCCTATACTTGGAAAATTCACTTTAGATATATCCTCTATATCATTTGCATTCAATGACTATTTATAAATACTCTTATCTATAAAAATTTTGAAAATTAAACACATCTCTTGTCTATATTTCAATCTATAAATAACCCCTTTATATGATATGCTTATATATATATATGTATATAATATACATATACATATACATATACATATATACATACATACATACATACATATATATATATATATATATATATATGATATTTTAGAAATACCTTATTTTGACCTTACATAATATACATATATATTCATGAGTAACCCCTCGAGAGCCCATACAAGCCTTTCTATAGCCTACAAACATAATTGGAATGAGCCATACACTCATAACTTTGTGGCTTCTCCATGTATACTTCTTCTTGCAACTTACCATGCATAGCCTACACACATAATAGGGGTGAACCATACTCATAACCTTATGGCCACTCCATGCACACTTCTTCTTGCAATTCACCATGCAAGAATGCATTCTTTACATCCATTTGATGCAAGGCCCAACCTTTTTTTGCAACCACTATAATGATTGATCTAATAGTTTCCATCTTTGCCATTGGAGCAAATTGTCTCCTTGTAATCAATTCTATAAGTCTATGCATAATTTTGGTATAACTAGTCTTGCTTTATATATGTTCACACTTCAATTTGCATTATGTTTTGCTTTGTAAATCCACTTGCACCTACAACTTTCTTTCCCTCAAGCAATGGTACCAAATCCTGAGCCTAATTTACATTTGACACAACCATTTTTTAATCCATAGCTTTCTCACAAGGCACACAACCAATGGATTCCTCAAAATAAGTAGGCTCAACTAATTTTATAACACTCACCATATATGCATAATAGTAAGCAACATAACCACCATATATCAACCTTTTTACAAGATATTTTACTCTCATTGACTGGTGCACATGCGGAGTGCCACTCTATGATTCCTTTATATCAGCCTTGTTTCTTTTTTACACTACGTATGTGAACAACTGGAATACCAAACTCCTCATCCATGCTCTGATCTAAACCATAATCAAACTCACAATCTACATGTCAATAGTCTATAGAAATATCAGGCACACCAAGTGGCTTAATCAAATTTTATTTTCCCTTTTGTGATACAGTTTTTGCACTTATAGAAGTGATATTTGCACACAACTTGGCATGCTATTGTCTCTCAAAAGACTATTAGAAGAGGATTCTTCTAGTCTAGTCAATGTATGTGTTTGTGGATCTACAATTTTCGGAATCAACTTTTCTCTTACATCATTTGTAGCAATTTATTTTTCAAAAGCATATGAACTATTCATCTCATCAAACACAATATCTCTACTTACCTATAACTTGTGTGTAATTGGATTATAATAGTTTTGATTCTTTTGCTTAAGAAAATAACTAATAAATACACACTTTTTAGCTTTCTGATCCAACTTCTTTCTTAGCTCATGAAGAACATGTACATATGAAACTTTATCCAAATATATTAATATATGACAAATCAGGTTTCTTACTAATAAACTTCTCCTTTAATATCACATCATGCAAGCCCTATAGCAATGGGTTGGGTTTTGTTTGTAATATATACAATTGTAAAGATGACTTTAGCCGTATGAAAATGAGGTTTATTTTTTTAAGTCAACTAAGTCTCCTGAAATTTTTGCAATGTACATGTTCTTTTTTTCAGTAACATTGCTCTAATGTAGAGCGTACCTACATGTAAATTGCCTTTGAATTCCATGTTGTTTCAAAAAATTATTAAATTCATTGGAGAGGTACTCTTTTCCTCCATCTAACCTCAAAGAATTAATCTACATAGTTGTTTTTTAACCACGTTTTTAAAATCTTGAAAATGAGTGAGTATCTCACTTTTCTACTTCATGACATACACCCATATCTTTAGTGTATGATCATCAATAAAGGTTACATAATACTTACATCGAGTCATTGATGTAGTATTTGTAGGACCCCACACATTTAAATGTATAACATGAAGTAAATGCCTACTTACATGTTTATTATGAAAAAATATATCCCTTGTTTGTTTTCCAAATTGGTATGCTTCATAGACTTTGTACATATTAGCCACTTTGAACTTAAGCAAGCCCATCATAATTTTACATGGTTGTCTATTCTTCAACCGCTACGTCACTTTTACATGGCCAATATGTTCATGGAAAATGTCAATAGTAGCCACAACTCCTATGCCTTGTGAAAACATAGGAGCCTTTAGCTCAAACGCTGGATGTATTGTGGCCGCTGAGCGTTGAAGAAGAGGTTGTCTCATTGCATGGGCAGCTTAGTTTTTATAAGCATAAGTATGCCAGTGATCTCGAACAGAAGTGTGACTCTACGATGTGTAAGCAATGGCTAGGTACTCCACAGAGAGAGAGAGAGAGCCTCGATGTTGCACAAACTCAGATAAATATTGAAGCTGAGATGCAGACTACTGGAAGGGCTACTGGTTGACAAGTATCGTCAAACGGACGTCATTGATTACGTTCATCTCATCCTATGAAAACAGAGAAAAGCAAAGAACGGGAAGATTAATAGCTTAAAAGCTATGATACTTTCTTGGAAATTTTGAGGTGGCGGGCAAATATATAAAGGGATCAGAGTAGACTGCAACGAGGGGGGTACAAAGATGAAGCCATGAGGAAGAAGGTCAAATGGCATGAGACGACGGAGAACAAAGGAGGTGATGAAATGCAGAACAAAGGCGAAATCAAGGAGGAAGGTGGCGAGCTATCCTGAAGTGACGACGAAGGAGAGCTGAGAGCAAGCGATGACAAAGGCGAGGGTGAGGCTGCAGCGAAGCCGAAGAAGAAGAACGAGAGACAATGCAGCAGAAGAGACGGCCGAAGTTGATGAGCTTGGAAGACAATGAATCGGCGATAAGAAAGGCGAAGCATTGGCGAAGACTGCAACGATCAAGGCCATGAGGCAGAAGGACGAGAAGACAAAGTACGAAGGGTGGAGACGATCAACGAGCTTTTCACAAGACGAGAGTGTTGAAGCTGCGGACGTGGTTCTGAAGATGGAATACTTGAAAACGGTGGACTGAGGAGCAACAGAGAAGGAAGGTGATGAAGCGGCAGACAATGACAGAGACGAAGAGAAATTATCGGAAGGAAGAAGGAGGATGTCGACAACTGGCATGCAGCGGCTTCCTTACCTTCCAAGATCGCTAGAGCAGTTCAGGATGTCGAGAGTTCCAAGCCACCACGGGGATGCTATGTAGACTTGGCAAAGGAGATAAGGCGGAGCTAGTCGAGCTTGTCCGTAAGGATGATCATTCAGCTCATACCCGCCGTTAATAAGCATCTCGCAAGTGGACATACTGAAGGCGGAGCTACCCTACCTCGATGTATGTGCCTGGTGCTGCTAGATACACCCACACCATGCATGCCCCCAGCATTCCTGCCAGCAATATCAGCAGTATGAACACCCTAACATTATCACCGGAGAGAGAAGGTGACGACGGCAAATTCGGAAGACGGTGATGCCCTATTTTGATGCCTTTTTTTTTCTGGAGAAAGAAACCTTGAAAAATAAGCATTACAGCAGATCGAGGATGTATTTATGAAGTCCGAGTCAAACTTGAAAGGTGTCAAGGACAAGCTGAATATCAAGCATACTATCGTCATACTTTCACTTCAGGAATTCGAAGCAGTATTAGACAAGACTGTTAACTTAATCTATATGACAAATGTCAGGTTTACATCGTGAGCCTTATATTTAAGGTATTCAAAAGAAACTCCTCCTTTTGGAACCTTATCTCAAGTTCTATCACTTCAATTGTCCTATTGTCATCCTCTCATGTAAGTAAGATTCTTTGAACATCTTTTGTGAAAGTTATTTGAAAAAAAAAAAGCAACTTGTAAGAAGTGAAGGTGATCTCTCTGACTTCACTTTGCTCCTAATCATTATCAACACCAAATGAACATCTTCCTAATTATGGTCATTAACATGGATTAATCTTGACACTACAATAGAAACGAGGCACAGACGCGCAAAGTCGGGCGCGTCTATCATTGTGTCTATATGTGCGTGTAAATAGACACAAATTTTGCGTCTATATATTCACGCAAATAGACGCCAATATAGACGCGCCAACAGACGCGCAATTATTTAACCACCTAAAATTGGAATTAATATAATTAAAAAACCAAGTTAATAATTATTTAACCACCTGAAATTGATTCTTGAGCATGCACGTGTGCGCATGATAAAAACCATAGAATTAAGAATACACATTGAATCATTGAATTAAAAAAATAGAGTTAGTAATTACTTTTTCATTACTCTCTAATAAATGGCAGTTCCTCCAGTTGATAAGCCTGATATAAGTAATTAGCAGCAAGCGACACAAACCTTACAATTAGTAGCAAGCATTGCAATATGTATCTTGTAATTTCTCTACTTGAAGATGATAAAAAATACTTCATTTTTATTATGAAAAATTCAATTTAGCTTTAAACTTTACTATTGATTCTTGAATATGCACGTGTGCGCATGATAAATATAGAATTAAGAATGCACATTGAATCATTAAGTAAATTAAGTATGTTATAGTGAATGATCCATCTCATCTTCAATGAGATCAGCCCTTGCTAAACTATCTACTTCTAGGTCTATGTTACCAAGAGGTAACGAAACAAACAAGTTTATCCCACTATCAGATGTGTTGCTATATTGCTTAATAACTTCATCAATATCATCGATAATCACATTATTATCTTCTTCTGCGTTTCCTTGAACATCCTCGCGAGGTTTATATTGTACTATATCACGCATATCATCCATTATGGTGTCATCCTACACATCATCATTAATTGTTGGATTGTCATCTGCTATCTCCATGTTGGTAATATTACCATATATTGGTTTTGAACGATTAGATATAGGGATGACATACCACCATCGGTTATTGTTTACCATTGGATGATACACAACCTGTATTTGAAAAACAAAAGCAAAAAACTTAAATACTTATTATATTGTGTATATGTATCACATGTATACATATTAAAAAATTAGCCTTTGCATATATACCTGCTCGCATTGTTGAGGTAGTACTAATGTGTTATTCTTGTTTTGGTGAAATTTTGTAGAGTCAATGATTACAAAATCACTTGGATGACGTCCGATTGTGCAATACTCACCATTTGTTACCACTTCTTTAAACCACTTCACATTGAGTACATATATAAAGAATCGTCTGAAGTCAAGCTTCAGAATATCTTGGATCAAGCCACAATAACCTTCCATGGTACCATTGGCATCCTCGAAGTTAGCAAGGACACCACAATCTTGGATATTTCTCTTTTCATCTATACGTTGAGTTCGAAGATGTTTACCCTCATACCAAAGTGCATTGAATAATGTGCACTAGTAGTAAAAGATAAAAGATCAAACACGTCAATTATTTATATAAAATAAAACTTATTTAAAAAATTAATTGATAGTATGTCTCACCTTTGATAAGCAACCTCGTGTGTATTCCCACTCTTCTTGAGATATATTAATTTCCTCCTCTTTTTTCATTCTCTCCATTTCCTCATGTAACCAATCTATATCAATATGAAGTGGGAGCGCATTTAGATGATCTGGAAATGAGACATTACGTCCATATCTAGTGCGAAATTCTTGTCTTTTGCTTTTTCTTCTTGCCCTTGCTTCATCATATAGTGTCACCCATTTGCTCATTACATCACTATTGAGCACACAAAAACTATTTAACTTACTGAGTTCTTCTTTTGTTAGCACTTTACTCATTCCTTTTCCTTGAGGTACTATAGAGGCCATCCTCAAGTCTTCATCATCTTTCTATAGTCGTGGTTGAGAGGGATCCACTTTAGCAAGATATTCAGAGATATAAACAAGGGATGATTACACTAACAACAATGCTTCCCTCAGACCGTGCTTTTTGCCTCACAAAAACTTTCAAGGTTTTCATGAAGCGCTCAAGAAAAAACATCCACCTTACATGAATTGCCCCATAAAGTACAATCTCATCAATCAAATGTACGAGTAAATGTAATTGAGTAGTCAAAATGGATCGAGGAAAAATTTCCTCCACCAAACAAACCACCTCAACAGATAATACTCGAGCATCTTGCAATGTGTTTGGATTAATTTCCTTCGAGCTCATGTATCTGTCAGGATGTATTTGAGAATTGTTTATTTTTGTGTAGAAATTCAAAGATATATAATCAAAAAATACAATGTATACACACCTCACAAGCTCTCCCATCTTGAATTGGATGATATCCTGATGTGGTTAAATATGAAAAAACAAGTAAATTAATAAAATGCAATTGATTCAAGTCTTGAATTTCAAATATAGAGTTATATACATGTTCCTGAACACTCTCCGTATCCTGGAAAGTCATGCATGGTCCACAATAACATGGCCTTCAACGTGAAATCTCTAGAGGATGCAGATGCACTTGTATCTTGCACCTCAATACCTTCCCATAATATTTCTAACTCTTCAATCAAAGGCTCTAAGTAAATGTCCATGTTTTTTACCTTGTGCTTTCCAGGAATCAGAAGGGACAACATTACATGTCCCTTTTTAATTGTCATGGATGGAGGAATATTATAGTTCACCAATACCATTGGCCATACATTGTATGATGTGCTTTTGATGCCAAATGGATTGATTCCAAGACATAAGTTTTATACGTGGAACAATCGGAAAATGTCGCAAAACCTTACGAGGCACATCCATTGACTTCATCTCCACTTCGTATCTTGATTCGCCACAAACAGGACACTCTCGTGCGAACTCATGAATCCCAAGAAATAAGACACAATCATTGACACATGCATGGATCTTGGCATAATCGAGGCCTCCCAGAGATGTCAAGTAATGTCTTGCTTGCTCTCTCTTAGTTGGCAATTTGTTTCCTTTTGGAAGCATTTGTGATAATAACCTACATATATTTTTAAAAGTGAGTTAAAAAACCACCAACATATATTTCTGTCTGATTTCAAAATAGAACAATTAATATTATGATTCATAAGCCAAACTGAATTGATACCTACTTCAATAACGCATCCAAACTGACATTACTCCATCCATAAATTGTTTGCAAGTTAAGTATCCCGAGGGACGCACGAAGAATGGAGTACGTACAACCTTCATACAACGGAGTAGATAATGCTACATATAGTGGATCATCTAGCTTCATAGAGTGACCTTCTCCCTGAACCGGTTGCGAAAATAGATGGTATACCATGTTATCCAAAATCTCATCCTCTACGACTTGATGGGGCATTTCATGAGGGCTACTATCATGGTCATGAGTCTCTACTCTTCTTGAAGACTCTGTCTCCTCGCGTCGACGTTTTGCAGCCTCTCGATGCCTGAGAGCGAGTATCTGAGGATGTGGCACTACATCCAGCTCAACCACAAAAGAGAGTTTCATGTACGTTGATATATAATTCCCGTAACATAGACTAGCAATCTTAGTGGTTAAAAAAAACAATGAATACCGATGATTTTTCTCGGTCCCATTCTCCATACAAGCTGAGGTGTGACATTGCAATTCGATGTGCTCGAAAAATACACCCTCGACAACGATCACACATGCATTTAATTTTTTGTCGTAGCTATGCATCTCGATTATGAAGACGCAATGTTTCATCCTCACTTGAGGATGTGCTCATTGACTCATCAGCATGCACCGCACTAGGTGATGACGACGACATGATTAAACCTAATTCATGACAACATCAAATTTTTTTTCATTCATATGTTTACATAAAAACTTAAAGCTAGCGTATTAATTATTCTAAGATCTCAATTTTAAATACACAAAAATCATCATAAATACATTAAAACTTATGATAAGAATTCACTATCAAAACTTATCTTAAAAACAAAAAATTATGATAAAGTCTAAATGCGTGTCTATATACGCGTTTACGTATGCGTCTATATTAGCGTCTATTTCTGCGTCTATACTCGTATCTACATGAACAATAGACGCGCATATATATGCAAAAATAGACGCACACGTCAAAATTCAAACCATACTTAAATCATTTCTTTTCAAACTGCGCCTTTCATTTTCTGCGTTTTTTGCGGTTCTGAAGCTTGAGTTTAGCCGACATGCAGTCTCTTCATGCCTCACCTCCTCATGACTCACTGCTTCTTTCATTTCAAATACACAAGAAGGGAAAAAGGAAAGCCAAGGAGAGGAAGAAAGAGAGAACAAGAGAGAGGAGAACAAGAAGAAGCAGCAAGCAAGTATCAAGGGAGGGTAACTTACCAAGGAGAGGAAGAAGGAGAAAGAAGAAGCGCCACTACCCGCCACATCAAATACCCAAGGTGACTCTCTATCTCTCTCTCTCTCTCTCTCTCTCTCTCTCTCTCTCTTTGTTTCTCTCTTTCTCTCTCTACTCTGTCTGTGTATTAGGATTTCTGATTCCATTATGTATTGGATTTTGTAAATCATCAATGGCGGTTGTCGGAGTAAAATCAACTGACTGAGCGCGTCTACATTTCAGTGTAGACGCAGGTATAGACGCGAAAAAATGTTTCCTCTCATTGCGTCTGAGGGCGCATCTTAGAGCGCGTGTACTGGCGCGTGTGCTGGTCAATCTAAACGCGATGATACACGCGCGTGTAGATTGACCTGGAATATGCGTATGACAGCACGTCTATACTGTATCTCAGATGCGAATATAGACACGCTGAACAGAAGGTTGACTTTAGGAGCGCGTCTGAGAGCGCGTCTAACCTACAATTTAGATGTGGTTATACACGTGTCAGCTCTGATAAAAAACAATATATTTTTGTAATGATGAATGTGACCAATCCCATGTTTGTGTTTATCAGTTTTCTTGTTTATGAGAAGCATTAGCACTTAAGTTTTATGCTCAATGTCTAAAGAAAGCTCTTTGAAAATGTAGGTAATATATGATTTTTTGTATGCAAACAAATTTCTCTTTTTCCTGTGTTTTTTTTGCAGATGTCGTATCCTGGTTCATCTAGCAATGATCCAGATTTGGATTGCATAAATGATACATTGGCCTCGTTTGGCAGGGAAGTGAATGCATTTTTTGGAGGTTTTCCTAGTAGGGAAGACTTCATGGGAGAGATGACCAGACACCTTGGCCGCTCTCCCACAGTGGATGAGGTGTTCGATATCATGTCTGGAACGCCTCTCACGTCTTTGCCTGGCACTACTTTCCAAACTCCAATTGCAAGTACTCCACATGCAGGTACTCCACATGCAGGTACTCCATATGCAGGTACTCCACATACAGCACCTGTATGTGCATCGGCTGAACACAAGCATCTGCAGAAACACGTGCATCTGCAGAAGCACGTGCATCCAGCGAGGCAGAGGGTAGTCAACAGAGAGGGAGAAGGGAGAGTTGAGGGGGAGGACGAGGCTTGTGTGGGGGTTGCTTAGGAGGTGGCGAGCGATCACCCTCATCAGTAGATCACGTAGAGGAGCTTGTACGCCAGTACTATAGAGTTACAGATGCTGGTGGCATCTTCCATGATGATGAAGGAAGGGATGTAATGGTGTACATGAGGAGCGTTGTGCATGCGACGTATAAAGATTGTTTCATTGCCCTCAAAAATCTGAAAAGTGGCTTGTGGCAGGAGGTGTTGAGGGCAGTCCATAGGAGGTACCCAAATCCTGAGGGTCAACGATTCTAGGATGATTGGGGACGCACAAAAGTGAGGGATATGCTTCACAACAAAAGATCCCACCTCATGATACGTCCTAGGGACTCACTGCGGAGGCATGAGGAGGGGTGTGGAGCCTATAGCCAACCACCTATGTGCCACCGCGTAGAGTGGAAGAAAGCCAAGAAGAAAGCAGCTAAGAAAGTGAAGAGTCACCAGCACGCAGAGGCGCGACGGATCCAAATGGAAACAATGGGATCGGGCGGCAGAGAGTCGTGGGAGGCAGAGTTTGTAAGTATATTTTGACTCCACATGTAGGTACTCCACATACAGGTACTCCATATGCATGCACTCCATATGCAGGTACTCAATTTGCAGATACTCCATGTGCTCCACATGCATCGACTGAAGCACAAGCATCGAGCCTTTATGAGTTTGTTTTCGGTGAAGAAAAGGATCCAAACTTGGGTATCCCTCCGACTACATATGAATTAAAGGCATATCTATAGTCATTGATAATAGTATGCTGGGACATATTAGGAATGCAGAAACTTCACATGCAGCTTGGACAATTGTTTTGAACATATTTTCAATAAATAAAAATACACAAAAGATTCAACTCAAGCAAGAGTTAAATACCTTGAAGAAATGAAAAATGTTGCAGAAGCACGTGCATCTGCAGAAGCTCGTGCGTCCAGCGAGGTAGAGGGCAGTCGACAGAGAGGGAGGAGGGAGAGTGGAGGGGGAGGACAAGGGTTGTGTGGGGGTTGCCTAGGAGGTGGCGAGTGATCACCCTCACCAGTAGATCATGTGGAGGAGGTTGTACGCCATTACTATAGAGTTACAGATGCTGGTGGCATCTTTCATGATGATGAGGGAAGGGATGTAATGACGTACATGAGGAGCATCGTGCATGCGACGTATAAAGATTGTTTCATTGCCTTCAAAAATTAGAAAAGTGGCTTGTGGCAGCAGGTGTTGAGGGCAGTCCATAGGAGGTACCCAAATCCTGAGGGTCAATGATTCTCGGATGATTGGGGATGTACAAAAGTGAGGGATATGCTTCACAACAAAAGATCCCACCTCATGACACGTGCCAGGGACTCACTGCGGAAGCTGGAGGAGGGGCGTGGAGCCTACAGCCAACCACCTATGTGCCACCGCGTAGAGTGAAAGAAAGCCAAGAAGAAAGCAGCTGAGAAAGTGAAGAGTTGCCAACACGCAGAGGCGCGACGGATCCAAATGGAAACAATGGGATCGTCGCATTACGATCGGGCTACAGAGAGTCGTGGGAGGCAGAGTTTGTAAGTATATTTTGATTTCTAGTTTTTTAAAATTTATATTTCTTTCAATTCTTTATATAATTTATTCTAATATATTGTGTCTCATAATTATTTGTATATATCATAATTGTTTTGCAGACTACTATCGTTGGTAGGATACCTACTCCTAGAGAGGTAGATTACCATCGAGGCCATAACCGCGCAGCCACATGGCTTCACTTCTATGAGGAGGGTCTCATCACTGAGGACCAATACAACCAGGTTATGAGGATTCGACAGCCAAAGGAGGTATGTTTTTCTTACTTTCCTATTAAAAGTATAGCTAATTATAACTTTTTCTCCACCATGTCTACGTAAGCAACCTTGATCTTTCACTACAATAGAAATGAGGCATAGACGCACATGTTAGACGTGCAAAGTCGGGCGCGTCTATCACAGCATCTATAAGTGTGTGTAAACGTATGTGTAAATAGACACGAATTTTGTGTCTATATATCCGCGCAAATAGACGCTAATATAGACGCGCCAGCAGACGCACAATTATTTAACCACCTAAAATTGGCAATTCACATAATTAAAAAACCAAAGTTAATAATTATTTAACCACCTGAAATTGATTCTTGAGCATCCACGTGTGCGCATGATAAAAACCATAGAATTAAGAATACACATTGAATCATTGAATTAAAAAAATAGAGTTAATAATTACTTTTTCATTGCTCTCTAATGAATGGCAGTTCCTCCAGTTGACAAGCTTGATATAAGTAATTAGCGGCAAGCGACAGAAACCTTACAATTAGTAGCAAGCATTGTAATATGTAACTCGTAATTTCTCTACGTACTTGAAGATTGGTGCGCAGATCGGTCGTAGATAGCTCACGTAGTGAATCCCTGAAGGTCCCCAAGAACAATGAACTCTACCTTTTTGCACAAAAAACCATGTAAAAGCATGCACGACAAGAGACAAGAGACAAATTGGGTTCAATCTCCCCCATGCCTTGTGTGAGCGCTTCACAAAGCATGTATTTTATATATATTTCAATCTTCATGCTCAATAATAGCCCAATTTACAAAAATATGACAAGCTTTTAGCTTTTGAGTTTGCTTTCTACAAAAATAGGAAAATAAAGCTAATGGACGGTGCCCATAGAGTCTGGCACGCCCAATCTCAATGTCCAAATAGAAATAACATATCCGGGCGCATAGGCGCATACAAAATAATAATCAATAATCGATGTCTCAATAGACATAACAAAATATAGGCGTGGCACCTATCAAAATATAGTCCAAAGGTCGAATACTCTCTACACTCCAATGCTTTCCTCCGCCACTGCTGCTATCTCTACACATCAACTGAAGCATTCACAATCGTTAGTAAAATAATACAATTAAACCGACAAAAGTGAATACCTAGCAGTCTTCAGCTACATAAATAAATCAACTGGTTAGAAATAAATCCTAACCTTAATTTATTAGGAGTGCGCACTCTAAACTCATAAACGTTTATTAATTTAATATGCATTTTGCGGAATCACCCGCTATGGAATCACCCATGTACACACTAAATTAATGAAACGCCCGAAAAGGACAGGCGTCCCTATCAACTTCTCGCACAAAGAATCCTCTTTGTGTATGAGCCCCGGTCATCTAAGTTTACGGAATCCACCGTAAAACCTCACGGAATCCACTGTGGAATATGCCTCCTGGCATCATACCCCCGGGGTGGGATAGCAATTGACCTCAATTGCTATTAGCTCAATGTGGAGCTAACAGAGTGGGGAAAGCATTTAAGTCTCTAGCGTGCATCCATTGTACTTCCTCTACAGGATGGTTCTTAAATTTTACTAGATATCTAGAATACCTTCGGCCAGTTCTAGTGGTCATGTAGTCAGTGTCTATGATGGCTTCTAGTTCAAGTATTTCAGTCTCTTCCTCTAATAAAGGTGGGTTTTCATAAACAGGGTGGATAGGTAATTGGCCTCTAAATGGTCTCAATAAACTAATGTGAATTTGACAACTGGATGTCTATCTACACTTTGCAGTCTACGCTTTTCTATTCTAAGCCAACATAATCATCAACTTTGAAATTCATAGCTTGTCTTTTCTTGTTGGCTTGTTTGGTATATGATTGTTGGGCTTTAGCAATCATATCCTTAACCTCATCAAAAATACTGTTATGCATAGTGGCAATATCATCAGCACTCTGAATTCTATTAGACAAAGATGCAACAGGTGTAGATAATCTATATCCATAAATGACTTCAAAATGTGCTTTCTTTGTAGATGTGTGCGGTATATTGTTATATGCAAACTGTAATAAATGCAAATGAGTATCCCATGTCTGAGGTTTAGAGATAGTATATGTACGTAAAAGATCTAGAATGGTACTATTGGTGGCTTCTGTTTGTCCATTTGTTTCTGGATGAAATGCAAATGAGAAATCAATCTTTGTGCCTAGATTTGCAAACAGTGTAATCCAAAAATTATTACAAAATCTAGAATCTCGATATGAAATAATCACTTTTGGCAATCCATGGTTAGTAAAAACAGTTTTCAAAAATAACTGTGCTGCTTGTGATGCTGTTAAAGTTTTCTTACATGCAATGAAATATGCTTGCTTACTAAATCTATCTACAATTGTCCAAATCATGTCATGGTTAGATTTAGTATTTGGTAAACCAGTAATGAAATCCATAGAAATATGTTCCCAAGGTTTAGATGGAATAGACAAAGGCATTAATAATCCATACTGTTTACCATGATGTCTCTTTATTCTTTTACTAATCAAACATTCAGAAACGAAATTAGATACATCTGCATCCATATGCGACCAATAAAAATCTTCAATTAACATGCGTAATGTAGATATGATACCTCTATGACCTTGACATGGGGGACAATAAATTTCATTCAAAACAAAAGATCGGAATGGAATAGTAACACACAGTCTCTTTTCAAAAAACATAAATCCATCATTATATGACAATGAATCAACAGGAATGAAATTATTTTGAACTAATTTTTGCCAATCAGAATGAAAAGTAATATCCTGGTGATATGTGTCTTTTATAGCAATCAAAGAATCAAAAGATATGATAGAAATATTATGAATTGCAGGTCTTCTACTCAATGCATCAGCAACTACATTTTCTTTTCCAGGTTGGTATTGAATGATAGGATGAAAACTTTGAATGAAGAAAGCCCATTTGATATGTCGGTCAGAAATTTGGGGTTGGCTAAGTAGATGTCTAATGCTTTGCTGGTTAGTCTTTATCATGAATTCTGAACCCATTAAATAATGCTTCCACTGTTTTAATGCTTGTACAACGGCTAATAGTTCTTTGTCATAAGTGGAATATTTGAGCTCAGAGGGTTTCAGCTTAGAACTAGAATATGCTATTGGATGGTTGTCTTGCATTAGTACGGCTCCTATTCCTGATCCGCTAGCATCGGTCACAACTAAAAAGAATGGTCTGTTAAAGTCAGGCAATTGTAGAACAGGGGCATTAGTTAATGCACGTTTCAGTAAATCAAAGGATTTCTGCTGAGTTTCAGTCCATTGATAAACAATTCCTTTCTTAAGAAGTTTGGTTAATGGTAAAGCAAGTAATGAAAAATTACATACAAACTTCCTATAGAAACTAGCAAGACCAAGGAATGAGCGTAATTCATGTACATTTTTAGGAACAGGCCAATGCAATATTGCATCAATTTTCTTAGGATCAACTTTAATTCCTTCTTTTGATACAATATGACCTAAATATTCTATTTCTGTCTTAAAGAATTCACTCTTGTCAGGATTTGCAAACAATTGATTTTCTTTCAGTAATTGAAAAACTAATGATAAATGCTCATAATGCTCTTTTTCACTTTGACTAAACACCAAAATATCATCAAAGAAAACAATCACATAATATTGATATTTCAGAAAGATACGGTTCATCATTCTACTGAAAGTAGCAGGTGCATTAGTTAATCCGAATGGCATGACTAAGAATTCGTAATGGCCAAATTGTGTCCTGAATGCGGTCTTAAATATGTCGGTTCTATCTAGCCTCACCTGATGATATCCAGACTTAAGGTCAATTTTACTAAATATAGAAGATCCTTGCAGTTTGTCCATAAGGTCATCAACTCTAGGTATAGGATACATATTCTTTACAGTGATCTTATTTAATGCTCGGTAGTCAATACACATACGATAGGTATTATTCTTTTTCTTGACTAAGAGTACAGGTGCACCGAATGGAGAACTGCTAGGTCGAATTAAGCCTCTATTTAGTAATTCTTCAACTTGACTCTGGATTTCTTTTTGCTCTATTTGATTGTGCCTATATGGTGCTTTGCAAGGTGGTTGTGTGCCAGGAATTAAATCAATCTTATGGTCTTCTGGACGTGAAGGTGGTAAACCTGGTGGTAGGTCTTTTGCAAAACAGTCCTTAAAATATGCAAGAAATTCCTTGTGCCTAGGATGCATATGATTTTCCTTTGCGTGCAATTCATTCACCCAAATGAGATATGATTTAGTATTCTTGCGTAGTGCACATTTTGCTTGAGTATGCGAAAGCAGTGGAAAAATATGAGATGCATGCATACCATATAATGTAATAGATTTTCCTTGAAAATTAATATTCATTGTGTACGTGGAATAATCTATATTTGGATTATGCTGGTGTCTCCATGGCATTCCTAAAATAATGTCGCTTGACTGTAATGGAACAACTAAGAAATTTATTTTTTCAATGTATGCACCAATTTGAATTTCTAAATCTTGTACTTCTTGTGTGCCATTGTACCTAGTGCCTAAAAATGCAGCTTTTATGCGATAATGCGTAGGTACAGTATGTAATTTTAATTCATTTACCAATTTGGGTGAAATAAAGTCATGGGTACTACCGTCATCATGCAAGATAGTTCTTTCCTTTCCATGCACCATACATTTCATAGTCAACAATGAATGTGGAGTAGGCATACCTGGTAAAGTGTCGGAAGTAGTAGTAGGATCATCCTCATCTTCAGTGAAATCAGGCATATCCTCATGCTCATCTTCATCCATGGCTCCAAGATAGTTGATATGTGCTGGTGGCTTCTTTGAATGACAATTTGCTGCGAGATGCCCTGGTTGGTGACACTTATAGCATACTATTGGCTTGGCTTTGGTTACATTATTTGCAATGGCTGGAAGTCTGGGTATATTTGGATTTGCTTGTGGCATAGGCTTAGGATTTGGATTAACAGTGGATGGTAATGCAGGTGGTTTAGGCCAATTCTTGCGGAAAGATGGTGATGAGAAACGACCTGGATTAAACCTTCTAAAATTGGAATTGAATTGTTTAGATCCATAATTACCGTTGGCTTGGAATTGCTGTGGTCGTCTATCTCTTCCGCGTAACTTATCTTCAGTGTCGTGAGCTAAGGAGATGGCGTCTTCAAGGGTAGTAGGCTTGAACATGTTCACTTCAGCGTAGTAATGTCCAAGGAGTCCAGACATATACTTCCGCTTATGTGTCGTCTCTGGTACGTCTTCAAGCATGCGTAGCTGTAGGAGTGCATTCCAAAAACGCTCTGTATACTGTGGAATAGGCTCACGATCTCGTTGTTGAAGTAAATCCCATTGCTTGATAGCCTTCTCATGAAATTGCGGTGAAAGGAAATTCTGCATGAACTTCTTCTTGAAATCTTCCCAAGTAGCAGGACATTCTATGCTCTTGCGGACTACAGTCCACCATAGTGATGCTCTGTCTATCAGATGATTAGTAACACACTTGATTTTATCTTTTGCTGGATAAGTTTCCTCATGGAAATAGTCATCAAACTGGCTAATGAATGATAAAACAGTCTTTCCTTCTCTTATGCCATTGAAAGTGCGAAACTTGAAACTTCGTTTACTTATCTTGGATTCCTTGCGAATGGTTTGTGCTTCAAGAGTGGCGTCGATGGTACGTCGAATCAAATCTTCAGCTTGAGGTTCTTCTTTATCGGTGGACGCTCTTTGTAGTTTTGTCAATTGCGCTTGCAATGCTTTCCTAGTCCTTCGCTCTTCTTCCAATTGTAGCATGATTAGATCCAGCTTGTGTTCCATGGTAGGCTCAGGTAAGTCGTCTTCAGCCATAGGATCATCCATATGTGGGGTAGTCATCCTGTAAAACTCAATAAACCTTTCTCACTCAAAATCAGGTTAGCGGGATGAGCGTAGCTCAAATTCGGGGTTACAAGGCTATGTATTTTTGGGTATTTCTTTGTCCATTTTCAGAAAATCTGCAATATTTCTGTATCCGTTTGCTGAAAGTACTTCAACGAACTTGTAGATAGGTAGAACACCTTGCTGCGAACAACTTTCCAGTTCAGAGTTTTTGCATACGAACAAGTCTTCTATGAGTTTTAAGCACTAGTCAGTTCTGATTTAATCTGACTTGCAGAGTTGCAGACTTAGCAGACTTGCAGAGTTGTTGACTTGCTGAACTTACGCCGACTTGCAGAACTTGATTCCACTTGACTTGTAGAACTTGACTTTGGCAGCGCAGGACCTGGAGTATATCGACTTGTGTGTCTTGTCAGACTTGCAGAGAGCTTAATGACTTAAGCTTAAGTCATTAAGCTTAAGCTTAATGAAGATAAGCAGGGCGGCGTCAAATTTTCGTGGGGGGGCCGTTTTTTGCCAGCGCGAAAAATTCGGAGGCCTCTTCTGATACGCCATGATGAAATTTTGTGGAGCTTCAAGCTTAAGATTAAGCTTTGATAAAGTAATTAACTTGAATTTGAGAAGAGCTTATCTCTGTTTTCAACGACTTGATGAAGGAGATAAATACGTGGTCCTCCGCCTGCAGAGCCTGGTCCTTCGCGATCTGACAGTAGAAACAGGGGTTCTTGATCGCCAGAAGTCTGCGTGTATCGACGGTTCGCGACGAGATTGACTGTAGAGCCCGTTTGTTCCTGGAGCTCCGCCTTCGCCCGAGATTGGTAGCGATTGGAAGCTCTTGATCTCTGCTCCACTCTGATATCACTAGTGCGCAGATCGGTCGCAGATAGCTCACGTAGTGAATCCCTGAAGGTCCCCAAGAACAATGAACTCTACCTTTTTGCACAAAAAACCATGTAAAAGTATGCACGACAAGAGACAAGAGACAAATTGGGTTCAATCTCCCCCATGCCTTGTGTGAGCGCTTCACAAAGCATGTATTTTATGTATATTTCAATCTTCATGCTCAATAATAGCCCAATTTACAAAAATATGACAAGCTTTTAGCTTTTGAGTTTGCTTTCTACAAAAATAGGAAAATAAAGCTAATGGACGGTGCCCATAGAGTCTGGCACGCCCAATCTCAATGTCCAAATAGAAATAACATATCCGGGCGCATAGGCGCATACAAAATAATAATCAATAATCGATGTCTCAATAGACATAACAAAATATAGGCGTGGCGCCTATCAAAATATAGTCCAAAGGTCGAATACTCGCTACACTCCAATGCTTTCCTCCGCCACTACTGCTATCTCTACACATCAACTGAAGCATTCACAATCGTTAGTAAAATAATACAATTAAACCGACAAAAGTGAATACCTAGCAGTCTTCAGCTACATAAATAAATCAACTGGTTAGAAATAAATCCTAACCTTAATTTATTAGGAGTGCGCACTCTAAACTCATAAACGTTTATTAATTTAATATGCATTTTGCGGAATCACCCATGTACACACTAAATTAATGAAACGCCCGAAAAGGACAGGCGTCCCCATCAACTTCTCGCACAAAGAATCCTCTTTGTGTATGAGTCCCGGTCATCTAAGTTTACGGAATCCACTGTAAAACCTCACGGAATCCACCGTGGAATATGCCTCCTGGCATCAAAGATGATAAAAGATACTTCCTTTTTATTATGGAAAATTCAATTTAGCTTTAAACTTGACTATTGATTCTTGAGTATGCACGTGTGCGCATGATAAAAACCATAATAGAATTAGGAATACACATTGAATCAATAAGAAAATTAAGTATGGTACATTGAATGATCCATCTCATCTTCAATGAGATCAGCCCTTGCTAAACTATCTACTTCTAGGTCTATGTTACCAAGAGGTAACGAAACAAATAAGTCTATCCCACTATCAAATGTGTTGCTATATTGCTCAATAACTTCATCAATATCATCGACAATCACATTATTATCTTGTTCTGCATTTCCTTGAACATCCTCGCGAGGTTCATCTTGTACGTAGAGGCACGACGGATCCAAATGGAAACAATGGGATCGTCGCATTACGGATCGGGCGACAGAGAGTCATGGGAGGCAGAGTTTGTAAGTATATTTTGATTTTTAGTTTTTTTAAATTTATATTTCTTTCAATTCTTTGTATATTTTATTCTAATATATTGTGACTCATAATTGTTTGTATATATCTAAATGTTTTCAAACTACCATCATTGGTAGGACACCTACTCCTAGAGAGGTAGGTTACCATCGAGGCCATAACCGCGCAGCGACATGGCTTCACTTCTATGAGGAGAGTCTCATCACTGAGGACCAATACAACTGGGCCATGAGGATTTGACAGCCATAGGAGGTATGTTTTTCTTACTTTCCTATTAAAAGTATAGCTAATTATAACTTTTTCTCCACCTTGTCTATGTAAGCAACCCTGATCTTTTGTGTATGTAGGCGAACCCGGATGTGGAGCATAGCGAGGAGGGGGATAGCGACACTAGTAGCCATGGTGGTACTAGCGAAGATGTTTCCTCTTCAGATTCGTAGAGGAGCACCATACTCCTCATGAGGCCTTCTTTTATTGTATATGTATGATATCTCTTTGAGCCTACTGCTTGCGGCCACGCTTTAGGTCGCAAGCACTTAAACTTCCCTTGTAAATGCTTTTGATATATAATGAATACATGGACTTTTATTTTCAATTCTCGTGCCCGTAAGATACATTGTCTTTTTCCCAAATGCACAATCTGATGTATGGAAGGGGGAAAAGAAAAATCAGAGAGCACGTGGAAGCGCGTCTATCCGCATGTCTAAATTGCAGATAATTCGCATTTATACGCGTGTCTATAGTGCAGAACTATACACGCTTATACATGCGCTTCATAATTCAATTTTAAAAAAGAGATTAAATATCTTTTTTTAAATGACATTTTTTATTTTTCGTTCGTGTCACCAGTGCTTGTAAAAGCGCGTCTACCAGCGTGTCTATATGCACATGTATATGTGCGTCTATTGCGCGTCTATTTGTACATGTAGATTCATTGATACATGCGATTATAGATGCAAAATTGTAGACGCGCAAATAGACGGGCGGATAGACGCGCTCGTAAGAATTTCTCTATATTCAAAAATCGCGTCTAAATGTGCGTCTATGAGGCCTTTTTGTTGTAGTGTTTTATGTGTGTAGGCGAACCCGGATGTGGAGCATAGCGAGGAGGGGGATACCGACACTAGTAGCCATGGTGGTACTAGCGAAGATGTTTCTTCTTCAGATTCGTAGAGGAGCACCATACCTCCTCTATGGCCTTGTTTTCTTGTATATGTAGGATCCATCTTTGAGCCTACTGCTTGCGGCCACGCTTTAGGTCGCAAGCACTTAAACTTCCCATGTAAATGCTTTTGATCTATAATGAATACAAGGACTTTTATTTTCAATTCTCGTGCTTTTAAATCCATTGTCTTTTTTCCAAATGCACAATCTAATGTATAGGAGGAGAAAAAAAAACCAGAGAGCATGTGGTGCTCTTTGGTTTTTTTTTTCAAGTTCTGTTTTACGTGTCTATCCGCGCGTCTAAATTGCAAAAAATACGTGTTTATACGCGCGTCTACAGTGCAGAGTACACGCGCTTATCGCGCTAGATAATTCAAATTTAAAAAATAAATTAAATATCTTTTTAAAAAAATGAGATTTTTTGTTTTCCGTTCGCGTCTACGGGTGATTGTAAATGCGCGTCTATAAGCGTGTCTATATGCCCGTCTAACTGCCAAATAGAGGCACAAAATGAATTAAATAAAGAGTAATTTTGGTTTATTATGCACATGTATTCACGCGTGTATATATGCATCTATTGCGCGTCTATTTTTGTGTGTAAATTCGTTCATACATGCGATTATAGACGCGACACGGTAGACGCACAAATAGATGGGCAGATAGATGCACTCGTAAGATTTTCTCTATATTAAAAAATCGCGTCTAAAAGTGCGTCTATGAGACCTTTTTGTTGTAGTGTGAGTTCTCTTCATCTCGCTTAGCATCCCTGTAACGTGTGACATTCAGGAACCCTCGCAGTACGAATCCCGTGTGACAATGTGCTTACTTTCGCCCACATCCTTGTTTGCCATAATTTCTCTAAGATATTTACCATTCATTGTGATGCCAATGGTAGCGGTATTGGTGCAGTATTGCTACAAAAGCATAGTGTGATTGCATTTGAGAGCCGCAATCTTGATGATAAGGAGATGAAGATGAATGTGTATTACCAGGAGATGTTGGCTATTCTCCGTGCGATCAAGAAATGGCACCACTATTTGTATGGTTGTCGCTTCCAAGTAAAAAGTGACCACCACGTCCTCCAATACTTCTTGACGACTCAGCCCACTTTGACTCCTAAGCAAAGGCGATGGGTGGAAACCTTACAAAACTATGCCTTTGACATTTCTCACAGTCAGGGAGAAGATAATATAGTGGTTGATTCACTCTCTTGAATGTGGGCATACAGAGTATCCTCTATTTCAGAGTTGCATAGTGATTGGATTGAAGAGCTTCAGGAAGCTTATTTGTCAGACGATAACTCCAGCCACATCTTCCAAAAATTACAGCATGGGTTCATGGCTGAAAACTTCCAATATCAACTCAATCATGGCCTTCTTTGGTTCCGTGGTAAGATCGTCATCCCACACACTTTTCCCTTCACATAGAAGATCATGGAAGAGATGCATTTTTGTCCCACTGATGGTCATTTGGGTGTTTTCAAAACATAATGACAAGATTTCCAAGAGCTTTTATTGGAAAGGTTTATGGAGGGATGTCAAGGACTTTGTAACCAAATATGTCCCATGCCAATAGAACAAGGACAGTACACTCAGGCGAGGCCCACTGGCCTCTTACAGCCTATCCCTACTCCTGAAGGGAAATGGACTCATATCACAATGGACTTCTATTGAGAATTCAATCTCAACTGCTCATATGTATGTGTGTGTGATTGACATTACCTACAACTATGTCTAGTTGTACTCATGTGTGGGACATTAAATAAGTCAGTGTTAACCTAACCACAGTTAGTCATGATTAGTGGTAACCTAGTTGTACTATCTCTTTCATGTTAGTAGAGATTGAATAATGAAGATGAATAAGATGAGCTGACTGCTTACTCTTTGGCTCCACTCTATCTCTCTTATCTTTGAACATGGTATTAGAGCCAACATGAATGTGCTCTCTAGAGCATGGCGTTGAAGAAGTTTGGATCTAGAGCTTAAAGATAAGAGTCTTTGGTGAAGAAGAAAGGCTGCCATTGTTCATGTCAAGGTATGCATCAGAATTTATGATTTGTGTTTGTGCAAAAGCTTGTTGTGGCTTGTTTGGGAACTTCCTAAGGCTTCATTGATCACCCATGAGTGGCAATTTGATATCAAAGACATCATATCTAAAAAAACGTCATCTAAGGAGACAATACATGCAGCCCATTTTTTTGTAGAAGTCATCTTGCTAGAAAAATGGATTTTGGAGAAATATTTTGCTATTGCTAACCAGTTCAGCATGATCTACAACTTTGCAGAAGAAAGTTTTTTCAAATTCTTCACAGATTTTGAGATATTTAGCACAGACCTGTGTAGACTGGTTATTTACTACAATAAACAATAAGTGGTTCCAGAGCACTGGTGGCTTTCATCCTAACAATGTATATGCCCTTATTCTCATGCATTTGAGCATGGTTCTAGAGTGTCAAAATTCTCAGCTTTGGAAGTTTTTAACAGGCTTTAAATTTGTCATGAACTGTGGACATCAAGCATCTATTACTTCTTAAAGTAATCTATGATATTGGATAGTATCTGTGGACCCTGATTATGAACATATGCAGGTTTGGATGGTGTATGAACTAAAAAGAGCATTAAATCCTACATCTCGGATTCATGATGTAACTCCCTATGAGAAGCTGTATGGGCACAAGCTTGACATTATGCATCTTAAGGTGTTTGGTTGCATTGCTTAGGTTTATGTTCTTGATGAAAAGAGGAAGAAATTGGATCCAAAAGCTATCAAGAGTGTTTTTTTGGGTTATGCATAAGATAGGAAGGCTTACAAATGTTATGCACAGTTCACTCATGAGAGCTTGATTAGTAAAGATGTAGTATTGACAAGTTGGCTTCATGGTATGGTAATCCTACTACATCGGTTTCTAATGGATTAGCTAGCACTACTAATGCTAAAAATTCTTCTTCAATGAGTACTTCTATAAGTGGTCCTACAAGTGATGCTTTATCTACAGTTAGTCCTTGGACATGGCAACTGCATAATCGTACTCCTACATCCACTGACATGGATATGTTAGCGAGGGGGAGATTGGATAAAGGAAAATATGTTTGAGGATGTGACCAGTCCATTTGCAGCAAGATATGAGTCACATGGTAGTGACATTTTGGACAGTGAGTTGGGAATACCTTTAGTTATGACACCTGGTGTAAGGTATAGTAGGTATGTGCCACCTCATGAAGGCAAGCTTAGAGTGAACCGCAGTTAAGAAGGTCTGAAAGAGTCAAAAAACTAGTTGACAAGGTAACATATAATGGATATTCCGCCCATCATTATGCTTACATGACTAGATTAACAAGCTTCAAAAGAACCTATGAAGTTTGAAGATGCAGTTGTAGATGAGAATTTGTGTCTTCCATGGATGAAGAATATGCAGCACTGGCTGAAAATGAAACATGGGATTTGGTCAAGCTACCTGAAGGCAAAGTACCCATTGGCTACAAATGGGTCTACAAGGTAAAATGCAAGTCAGATGGTTTGCTAGAACGGTGGTATAAAGCAAGGCTGGTTGCAAAGGGATATGCGTAGCAGTACGGCTTGGATTATGAAGAGACTTTCAGTCCAATTGCCAAGATGGAAAAGTGAGAACGGTCATTGCATTGACAGTATCTAAGGGCTGGAAATTATGGTGGCAGATTGGATATTTAAAATGCTTTTTTGAATGGTGAATTGCTTGAAGAAGTGTAGGAGTAGTAAGAAACAGCCTATTGTTGCTTTGTCTAGCATGAAAGCGGAGTATAGGGGTGCAATATTAGTGGCATGTGAAGCACTTTGGTTTATGAAACTACAGAATGACTTCAGGATACAGTTGGACAACAAAGTCAAATTGCATTGTGATCATCTTAGCAGTGTGATGTTAGCTAGCAATCTTGTCTATCATGCTAGATCCAAACATATCGAGGTTCACTACCATTTCATCAGAGAAATGATACTTGCAAGGAAAGATTGACTTATTGCATGTGAGGAAAAAAGACTAGGTAGCAAATATCTTTACCAAATCACTTGATAAAGAGAAGTTTATCTACTTTAGACAGCTACTTAGAGTTTACCACTTGGTTTGAGCTTGAGGGGGAGTGTTGAGACTTCAAGCTCAAATGCTCATATGTATATGTGTATGACCGACATTACCTACAATTGTGTCCAGTTGTACTCATGTGTGGGACATTAAATAAGTTGGTGTTGACCTAACTACAGTTAGTCATAGTTAGTGGTAACCTAGTTGTACTATCTCTTTCATGTTAGTAGAGATTGAATAATGAAAATGAACGAGTGATTTATTTTAAGAGCATCGGGCCCTCCAGGCTCTCACCCGCCATGAAAATTTTAAAGATAGATGGGTGGTAGGAAGGAAGAGCCTAGGAAGATAAGAGGACAGTGGGAAAAAGGGCCTAGGCCATGTGAAAAAGGGTATAAGGGGATGGCCGCCCAAAAGGGATTTAGGGTTTTGTATATAAAGTTGAAAAGTGAATGAGAAGCTCATTCTTGTGTGTGGCCAAAATTAGCTCTCTTCTTCTTCTTCTTCTTGCTTGCTTGCTTAAGCTTGTGCTTGAGAGAGGGAGTGTGAGAGTGTGAGGGAGTGAGAGTGGAGGGTGAGGAACTGTGGTGGAGAAGCTCTCTATCTTCTCCTCTCTTCTCTTCTCTTCTCTTCTCTTCTCTTCTCTTCTCTTCTCTTCTCTTCTCTTGCTCATCGAAATGGAGCTGGGAGCATGGAGCTTGAGGATCGAGCTTGCTTGAAGCTTGCACTTGGATCGTGGAGCTATCAAAGTGCTCGGGAAAGGAGGTAACTTGATCAGGCATGGAGGTAAGCTCACTACACTCATAGAGAGAGATAGCCCGTCGTCTATGTGAGAGGTAGCCATCAGTGCTTGACTTGAAATGCTTGAAACAATAAGCAATCAGTGGGTCTTGGTGGTTGAGTGTTAGCGTCCAACAATGGACTATGTGGAAGAACTTCCCCCCATAGATGAAGAATGTATTATTCAATATATCCCTTAGGCAATCATTGGGCAACAAGATAAGCACTTAAGGTCTCGATAAACCAAGGAATACCTTATCAAATGGTAAGGCCTAACACTGGAAGAAGCCTTTGGCACCCAGCCACCATTATCAATGAATTTCCTCACCTCCAAGAGGCCCAATGGACTGAAGACTAGCTAGTTATGCCCATGTTTGACATCTCAATCAATCAAGGAATACCTCATCAAATGGTAAGGCCTACCTCTGGAAGAAGCCTCCGGTGCCCAGCCACCATTATTAATAAATTTCCTCACCTCCAAGAGGCCCAATGGACTGAAGACTAGCTAGTTATGCCCATGTTTGACCACCCCCTGTCTGCATACTGCACACTATTTTAGAACAATTTTGTACTTGCTAAAATCTTAGGAATGTGCATCCTATGTGATTTAAAAGTACTCATCATAAGCTCCATTTCGACAATCAGCACACCCCATTAAGAGTAGCCTATCAAAAGTTATGACAATTTTATCTCAACATGCGTGTCATGGACAACATGTTGTCCCTAATCTCTACCCACCAATTTTTATTGTAATGTGGGTCAGAGTAGTACTATGCACCCCACTCCCTAAACCCACCCATCACTCCCCTCCAATCCTCTTCATTTTTTAGGGCAAAAACATTTCGGGTGGGGATAGATTGTAAGAAAATCAGGATCCGTAGAAACTAAGGGTTAGACACCCAGTCACCCTGATTGGGGTATATACGGTGTAAGAGTCCCAAATCAGGGCAACAAGTTATTATCAAGAACATACTCTTCACCTTCATCTTCAACTTCCATGGCTTCCTCCTTCTTCCTCCCCTCTTTTCTAACTTTCTCTCTCCTCTTCTAGTCTTCTTTCCCTTCTTTTGCTCTCTTTATCTCTCTTCAGTATTTCTCCTCTCTCGTCTCAGCTTCATTCATTACATATATTAAACTTAGTCCATAAGCATACCTTGAGTAACACCCATAATATCTGATATTTTGTAAATAGTGTCTGTCACACCAAACACTTGTAACCTATTTGCAAAATGACGAGGGTTGTAGAGTTTGTGAACCTTGCCACATTCACACATAAATAATTTGTAACTCCTAAACAAAGGCCAAAATGCACTTGAAATACAAAACTAATTGTACAAGCATAGAATAAAGATCTATTATACTCTCTTGAGCGCTCTAAGTTTACAAAGATGGCCTATCAATTGGAGATTGTATGAGAGAGATCTCCACAAGTGTACTTCATAGAAAGGCTTTTTTATAGACTCTTGTCCTTATGGCGCATAGCTCCTCACTTGAATGCCGCTCTCATACCATGAAAAGATAGGGGAAGAAAGTAGCTTGAGCTCTTACAAGATAGGGGGAGAAAGGAGCGTGAGCTCTTACAATATATAAAAGACCTAGAGAATGGACACATGATAGGAAGTTGAAAATCCTAGTCTTTCTTCTTCTTCTTCTTATCCACTATAATAGTCTATCTAGAATAAGAGATCATACAATATACATAATACACAAGTAGTCCATAGTGTGAACACACTAATTTGACAGATGACTAGATAGATATCCCCAAACTCAAGTAGGTGAACTAGTTGATGTCGAGCTATAAATATCACTAGAATGATATATTGATGCAGGTACCAATCACGTTAATGAGTTGGATGTGAAAATGGTCATCCAGTTACATGAGTGTCTACTCATGTTGAGCTTGCCAACTCAACACATAGGTGATTTTGTAGCTCTCTCTTGTATTGATGAGGTGAAGTTTTAGGCCTACATCATGAGCTCTAATTGTCTTATAGTAAGGAGCTAAAGATTCACACACACACAAACTTTCTCTCTCCTCATCTATCTCTCTCTATCTCTGTTTGTCTATCTCTCTCTCTATGTGTATGTGCCTTGTTCCATCCCCTTCCATACTTGATGTTGATAGAGCTATCTCCCTCTCTCTCATGTGATATCACCTTCTAGACATACGTGTGTGTGTGTGTGTGTGTGTGTGTGTGTGTGTGTGTGTGCACCTTTTGGAGTATGAAGACTGGAGTTTCACCCAATAAAAAAGATGCATGTCGGAAGCAGATTGAACAAAAATGTGTTGTGAAGCATCTTGTATATCTTCACGATGACATCCAATTTAATTTGAACCATTCCTATTATCTTTTATTTCTCTATTTTGTGCCAGATGTGATATAGTCTACATGCAATACATGTCACTATGCATGTTACATTTCTTATAGTAAACTTATAATGAGCTTAGAACACATCATTTGTTTCCTATAGAAATATTTGATGTAGGAGAACCTATACTAATATGAAGGTGCTTGAATTGTACCTTGTACCATCCTATGCTTCCATATTAAATACTCAACAACAATTTTCAACTAACTGGAGTATCATATAATAATCTCTAGATTTCATCTACTCTTTACTTTCATATAAGGCACATCCTTAGAGCATTCCATCTGATTTGGGCACTAGCACATTGCTAGTGCTATACCAATTTGGTACTTTATAATACCAGCATGATACAAAAATTTGCCAAATAGGGTGACAAACTGGCTCTACTAGTTATTGTGTCTCATAATAAAGTACCAAATATGTTTCTATAAAATCTCAAATTTATAATGCATAGTATCAAATGGATCTAGTATTCTAGTACATTCCTTGATATAGTACCAAAAGGTTAGTTTGAAGTATCAAATGCCTCTATAAAGTGTCAAATTGAAAATGTAAATTGCTAAATGGATGTAGTATTGTAGTACATTTTCTAATATAGCAACAAAATACTAACGTACTAAATGCTTTTGTGAAGTACCAAATTGCTACTATGCATTATCAAAAGGATCTACTCCAGTGCGTTCCCTAGAATAGTACCAAAAGGGTACTATAAAGATTCAAATTGATATAGCATGGTATCGAATAAGGGTACCAAATGCCTCTAATACTCTTATATTTTCTATAGCAATACCAAATACTTCTGTAAAGTTCACAATTGGCACTTTAACCATTTGTAGTACCAAATGGCTCAATTACTCTCTTATATTTCATAACATAGCACCAAAATTCATCAACAGCTCTGCTCCCCTCCCTATTGTGGGCCCCACTATAGCCCTCCACCCCTTGCCCCTCTCCTTTACCACAAGCCCTACCACACTCCCCCCTCTTTAGAATTTAAAAAAAAAACCCTTAAACCCCCTCCTTTCCCCCTTTAGTTCTTTAAAAAATAGAACTCCTTTTTCTATTAATAAAAGGAAAATTTAATTTTAAAAAGTACACTAAATTACTTAAATTTTTTCTTTTTTCTAAAAATAAATTAAAAAATGAAAACCTTATTCTAGATAATAAAAGGAAAGTACTCTCTTGCTACTACTAAACCCTTATATAAAGCCAATTCCCCTCTCCCAAAAAAAACAAGAATACAACAATACATACAATAATGGAAGGCCACATTTGAGAGAGAGAGAGAGAGAGAGAGAGAGTGTGTGTGTGTGTGTGTGTCTGTGTGTGTGTGTGTGTGTGAGGGTCAATGCAAATAATTGTTTTGAGAGACAATGGAGTTTTACAAAAACTAAAAGAGGAGTTAGTGGTGATTCACCCATCAGCACTCTACCCAAATTGTCTATTTTTTCTATCATCTTTCCACTCACCATGGCTCCCATGCAAGCATATCCACATGGTAGGCACCAACCAGCCCCATAATGCCGAGGATATGGCCATAAATACAGTCAAGGTATACTATTTTATTTTTATATTTAAATCATATTTTTTTAATTTTATTTAAAAAATATTTTAAAATAATAAATCAATCCATTTATTTTTTTAGATTTTCTAACTTCCTAATCTAGAAATATAGCTAAAATAATATTACTTTTTTAGAAATTAATATGTCAAATTTTAACAATATAAAAAATTCCTAAAAATTTGGATTAATTTCATAAAAAACTAAATAAGACTAGAAATATTATAGCCAAATTACATTGATAATTATGGAAGAGCTTTAATTAGAAATTTAGTTAAAATTATAAAGAATATCTAGTATATGAATGAAATTTTTACTTTTACATAGAAAAATTTATTGAATTTTTTTATTAAACTTCTAATATAGTTCTTTTATTGAAGACATTAAATTGTGAACAAAAAGTATAATAATCACTTTTGCATAGCTTTAAGTTATATCCCAAAAATATATTTTTTAGATGATGTGGTCTTTTTAAAAATACGTTGTGAAAAGGATAAATGCATAAACTTCATTATTTCATAGTTCTTTTCGAAAATGAATTAGCTTAAATTCCTTGTGGTTCTATTAAGTGTATTCAGGCATATGAAATAATAAAGTACACTTCGCACATAGAAATGAAAAAACAAGTATAATAATCATTTTTGCATAGCTTGAAGTTATATCCCAAAAATATAGTTTTTAGATGATGTGGTCTTTTAAAAAATACGTAGTGAAAAGGATAAATGCATAAACTTCATTATTTCATAGTTCTTTTCGAAAATGAATTAGCTTAAATTCCTTGTGGTTCTATTAAGTGCATTCAGGCATATGAAATAATAAAGTACACTTCGCACATAGAAATGAAAAAACAAGTGTACTCACAAGTATGAAATATTAAAGCAACATGTGTACAAAGTTAAGCTTTGTTTGGAATTAGATTCATAGTAGTGATGAATTGAAAAATCATAGAAAAATTCTATTAGATTATTTTAACTTACTAGAAATTTTAGTTATATCTTGCTTTAAAAAGAACGGTTGTTAGAAAATTAGAAATTGATTGTGGTTATAATGAAGTATGAGTAGATTTATGCCAATTACATCTATGGCTCTAGCACAACTGGATAGAACTAAGGTGTGATACCATCCCTAGGACCACCTTGGATGCTCTTCACCCAAAGTGTATATATACTATCCAAGGTAGCCAACCACTGCTTATATACATTTGGCCTTTCGTATAGAAAGGTTCTCCCCTACAGTGGGGGCGAGAATCATTGGGGCTTTAGTTTGAGTTTGTAATCTTAATCCGGATTTTGAAATAGGAAAGGAGACCTATACGAGCCCAACATGGTTGAGAGTTGGAAGGCTCGAGATGAATAGAGCAAGGGTGGCAACTCAATTTGTGGGTTGGTTCCCTCTTTATATCAAGTTATATATATAAGAATAAATCTAAACAGTTATGTCTTCAAAGTGGATCACTTAGTGTCTGTATCAAAAAAGTGTGCTAATGAACCTATGCAAGATCAATTAATGGAGTTGTTTTTATTTGTCACCATAGAGAGGCAGCATGCTTGTTTAAATCACTAAATTATGCCATGTCTCTTATGGAAAGTGGTTGGATGGTCTCCTAAACAAACCATTCTAGAGTTGAGTAGATCCAATTAGCCAAGTGGTTTTCTCACAAGGTTTAGAAAAAGAAAAACAAGTGTGTCTTCCTAGAGTCATTTCTAGAACCCGTTAAACACTATTTTAAGGGGGTTGATGTGAGACTAAGCCTTATGGACAGAGGGATTGATGATCACCTCCCCCTCATTTCTTATTCTTATTGAACTAAGTACGGTACTAGCCCACCTTGAGTCTTTGATTGCTCACAAAATTCATTTGTCTAAGCTTGATATTAGATTTCTAGTAGAGACCCTCGTCGTATCTTTGGAAACCCACAAGTCGATCATGGTGGGATGAGGCTCGATGCTTCGCTTGCAATGTAGACCTAGAGAACACCTAATCACCTAAATCTGTAAGCTCAAAGATATCTTGAATGGTGGTGACTAAGATTGTATCCCTAGATAACTAACAAAACTACCCTTCTCAAGAATTAGGGTTGGGTACATTTCATGTGGTATCAGAGCATAAATTTTACTATACTTCACTACTACGGTGATGTTAAGTTATCAACTATGAATTTTTTAAAACACTAAAATTTCCATTAGGAGAAATATGGACTCTTTTTTGCCCCTTAAGGAGTGAATAAACAAATATAGGCCTAAGCAATGAGAGAGATGGGACTCCAAATTCATGTAACATGAATCTTCTAGCCATATCTTGGCCCAAATCTTCCCTCGACAATAAAATAAGGGGAAATGTGGGGAATATAATATTGACACTTCCTGGAAGTTTGTGACTCAAATTTTCATTTTCTTATTTTTTTAATGTTTGACTTTTCATTTCTCCCCTTTTCAGTTTCCCCCTGTTTCTTAGGTGGAAATCAAATTTATCATATCTATTTCCCCGCTTCTTCTTTCCTAACGAAATCTTACAGCCTCATTGTTGCTTTCCCTATCTGTAACCCTGTGAAATTTCATTTCCTCTACACAAACACAGAGTGAGTTTCACATGTTTTATGAGAGCAGAGATTGTTCTACCAGAGCCCTAATATTTTCTTCACAAAACTTTACAGGTATGTTGTTCTCTTCCATGGATGTCCTATGGTAAAGTTTTATCTCGTTTGGACAAAACATGTGCAAGTTATGTGCATTCTCTGACATATAATTTCTTTTGTTTTGGCACTCTAGGATGTAAGAGAGGGGGATTTAATAACGGGGAAATACTAGCTACACTAGTTGGTATATAAGGTGAGAGAGACTTAATTTTTCATTATCAGATAAATATACAAGTCTTTTTTCTCCTTCACCTTGCGCTCCAAGCTTCCATGTCTTCCTTCCCTATCTTCTAGTCTTTCTCTCTCTATTTCTAGTCTTTCTCTCTCCTCGTAACTGTCTTTCTCTCTCTTTTTCCCTTCTTTTTATTCTCTCTCCTCTTTCTCTCTTCTAGTTCCTCTCTTTGACAATTGGTATCAGAGCCTAGGTTCTTGGTCCTAGTTAGTCCCTCATTTTACCCAGTTACAACTATCTAGTCACATGGAATTTTGAGTCACAGGTACACAGGTATAGGGAGCAGCACGAGAGTTTCCAAAGATCTCTGGACCACAAGGATAGGAGCATTAATGGTAGCTTTCTTGAAGACCACACAGACCATGGCAGCCTTTCTTGGAGTCTTAAATGGAGCTTGGACCAAAAATGGAGGCATACAGACAAAGATGGCAGCACGGTTTCAAATCCCAAGCAAAATTTAGAGGTAACTTCTTGAAAGAGGAGCCACAGAGTTGGTGAAGGCTTTGGTTTCAATTAATTTTTGTAAAGGCGGTCTTCTTCTTCTTCCCTTTAAGCTTCTTGAGAGCTATGGAGTCTTGCATCCCAAGATCTTACTTCTACTCTTCTCCCATGTTGGGAAGGATCCTTCTTCTTTGAGCACTCTCCCATGATTCAAAACAATATCTATGAGTAGGAAAGGGGAGAAGATCTTGTTGATTTAGAGGCATGGAGCTCGACCTTGAGAGAGACTGCAGTGAGTGACTGGAAGAAGAATTGAGAGAGAGACTGTAGTGACTGGAAGAAGAATAGAATGTTAATGGTTGTAATCTTGGCTCGTGACTTCTACTTCTACAACTTCAAGGCAACAAAAGAGCCAACCCAGCAACCACATTCAGGGCAATAGGGCTGCAGAGCACCTACACCACATGATCATCAATACTAGCTCCCTTACTAAGAGTATCCAATCCATGTGAGGATGATGACCTAGCAGACGAGGATGTACTAAGAGGATCTCGAAAGTCTAGCCCAGCCTAATGCTGAGGGAAGGAGCAATCACAAAAGATGAACGAGTGTTGACTCAAAAGGTAGTTGGTTAAGAAAAGGAGTAGATTCATGGCTTGATTGGTGTCTATGATGGGCATGGAGGGCCTGAGGCCTGTAGATTTATCATTAATCCCTTGTTTCCAAATATTGCAGCATTTGCACAGACTTCAGGGGGGACATGTCCACTAAAGTTTTAAAGGAAGCCTCTCGTGCAACATAGGAGGAGTTTGTGGGCCTTATTGATAAGAACTGGCGGGTGTGATCTATGATAACAATCTATATCTGGTAGATGCTGAATCTTCTACCTTCGCTGGTGCTAGAGCTTCTTTTGGAAAACCCTTTTGAGAGAAGGGGCAGTTGTCAATCTTCTCAGGCTTCCCATGGCTACCCCTCAAGCAGCTACTTCTAGTTCCCAATATCCAGCAGTGCCTGCTTCTTGTGGCCACTGAGATCAAGAGCTACAAGGAGCAATTGGAGGTGCAGTAAACTCTGCGGAAGCATAATATTTGCTGTTGCAAGATCAAGGTCTGCATCTTCAAGCAAAGTCAATGACGCAGACAAATCATTAGCCTAGATGTTTCGTCCATCAACTACCCCAGCGAAAAGGATCTTTCCATCTTGAAGTCTCGTATCCTTGATAAGACCAAGGGTTTTCTAACCTCTAACAAGATCAACACTGATGGCAGAGATATACTCTAAGCCAACGATGGTCTTGTAAATTGCAGCTGGTAAGTCAGCAAAATAAGTCTCTACTATAAGGACTTTGATCCTGGTCTGCTCCTTGTTCTTCATAGTTGGGAGAAAAGCATTTCTTTCAGATAGTGCTAAGCAGCAAGTGTAGATAAAGCAAAGCATTCATGTGGGATCAAATTGGAGCTCTCATGAAGGATTGAAGTGGCATTAGTGGTTGCCTTCTTCATCAAACAACTCAAGATAACCGATTCTTGGCTCTCATTCTCTCCCATTAAGCCTCTTGTTGAATCCTATCCACTTGTTTGAGAGGATGCATGAGTCCAAGTAGGTAATAGGAGTCCCAAACATTGTATGCATGCTGAATATTAATCTCAGCCATTCTCATTTGATCTTATGGCATTGGAATGGATTTTATTCATGCTGAAGATTCATTGAGATTATATTTTGCTTACCCATAACCCGTTTGGTTTCTTGTGAATTGGCTGAGCCAAGAATTGATCAAGAAATCCATTATATAAGGGTGAGTAGGCAGTGAGTCACTGTCGGTAAGCTCTCTATCCCTATTCTCCATTCCAATTCCATGCACTTCATGAAAAGCCCAAAATTTCCATTCCTAAAATGCATCTCATGTTGGGTGTTTAATTAATAAAGGTCTGCCATGTATATTCCGGGTGAGAAAAAGCCTGATGCCAGACGAGGTAGCAAGACAAAAGAGGGGTGACCCCTCCCTTGCCATCAAAGACCCTGAAGGGATGCACAACCCGGCCTGGGGGGAACTTTGCACACCTCCTAGATGTACCTCAGCAAATGTATCTTTAGATACACATGCAGCTATGTATGCAATGATGTATGGGAATGCATTGCCTTACTTGGGTTGAAGATGGATGTATGTATCATTGGATACACCTATGCAGTCATATATGCAGTAATGGCAGTGTTTATGCATGTATGAGAGCCTATCTTATTGATATGGTCATGGGAATGCTTATTCTTGTGCTCAATAATGTTGAAGTGATGCTGAACATGATAAGGGGTGCTCAAATGATGCATGATACCAAGCAAACAGTGAATCCCACAGTGCAATAGAAGGAGAACCCAATTTCAGCCCTCTTGTGACTGTTTTAGGGTGCTGGAGAAATTGCTTGCATTTGCAAAGATGTTGCCACTCCCAAGAATCGAGGTGCTGATCTTGCAGAGTACCTTCAGGCCTTGCCAAGAACCGTGTTCGGTTTTAGATACCCACTTGGAGCATACCAAATACTTACAGCCCAAAACAGGCCTTTCCTATGTATGGACAGGGTGCTGGACTACACAGAACAGTCCCACATTTCTAATTACATAAATTTTTGTGTAAAACCTGGGAATTCTTGCATATGCTCATCTTGAAGAGGGCATCACTGCCTCCATTTTGAATGAAAAAGTAAGTCAATTGGAGTTGCCTAGATCTAGTTATAGCCAAAAGAGTGACAGGTGGTCTCACGGGATTGCACCTAGACATGGCAGGTAACAGGGGAAAAAATAAAGCAAATGAAGATGTTCAGCAAGATAAGGGATGCCGCACCCCGAGGGATGACACCAACTTTGAGGTTGAAGAGGAAGACCTCTCTCACTCCATGGGAAGTCTTCGTGCACTCAATCATACCCTCAGTTCACACGAGACTAGACATCCGGAGAGGTATAGGAAAATAATGGAAGGTCAAGCTCACATGACGGAGATAAACCAAATGACCTCTACCATGGAAGCACTTGCAGCCAAGTTCTCAGTGTGGATGGAGTCCCAAATGAAAGGCAAGGATAAAGAGGATAGACCAAGCATGCAAGCTAAAAGAGTGACCATCCCATCCATGAATGCAGCCTATGCAAGTACCCAAGGTATTTTGGGAAGAATGGGCATTCCCAACATCAGCTTTGAGCAAGGAAAGCCCTCACAAAGGCATGAGGAGCCCACAAACAATGGGATAAGAAGTAACTCTCAGCCACCAACCGCACCCATGCCACCTATGCGTGCTCAATCATCTTTTGGAAGGAATCACTCAAACAGTGGGTCCTTTCTTGGCAGCCCAATGGATCAACCCCACTTTGGGTATATGGGATAGCCCCCCAACTATGAAAGGGAGTTGAGAGACAAGATCATTTTCTCAAAGTTCAATGGCCAGTCATCCTCCCTGACTAAATTAGAAGAATGGCTCTCGAAGTTTGAAGACTACTTTGACATAATGCCAAGAAATGACGATCAAAAGATACACTTAGAGGGCTTTGCCCACATGTGGTGGCACTACATAAAGAGGGAAAATCACAAGCTTGTTGACAAATGGGATGTATTCAAAGCCCTCATGAATCAAGTCTTTGTATCTCTGATTGAGAAGGAGAAGCTTGCAAGGAAATGGTATGGATTAGAGTAATGTGGGATGATGGTGCGTGACTACATAAACCAATTCCTCAATCTCACAATGTATGTTGAGTCCATTAGTGATGA
Source organism: Lygodium microphyllum (assembly GCF_053477565.2). NCBI lineage: Eukaryota > Viridiplantae > Streptophyta > Polypodiopsida > Schizaeales > Lygodiaceae > Lygodium > Lygodium microphyllum. The sequence goes on from NC_141151.1 coordinate 54,132,758, forward strand.
TGCAAAGCTCCACAAGTACATTTATGGTTTGGATCCCCAACTCTTGGCTGATGTTTCAGCCCAAAGCCCATCAGATTTGTTCAAAGCTATTGAGTTGGTTGAGAGGTACTCTCATAAGTACCGCCGAGATGCTTCATTTCAGCATGGATAGCAAAGAGGGGCGTCTCAGCCACTGTTTGGGAAGCAAAGAGGACCTATGCACTCACATTTTGGGTAGCAAAGAAGTGCTGTAAGACCCGGGCAGTTTGGAGTAGGTTATGGTGGTGGAAATATACCATTCAACACCACGAAGATCCCCACATACCCCACCTTTCATGCCTCTAGGAAAAATAGTAATTTCAGGACTGCAAACCAAGGAAGAGTTGAAAATAGACAAGGGGATAGTAGGGGAAAAAATGCTTCAGCTTTTGGTGGTCAAAGCTCTATTGCCATGGACCTCAGCTTTTGAAAACCAAGGAAGATTTGAAAATAGACAAGGGGATAGTAGGGGAAAAAATGCTTCAGCTTTTGGTGGTCAACGCTCTATTACAAAGAGAGGAAAGAAAAAAGACTTTGCTTTAAATGTGGGGAAAAGTATATAGCCGAGCATGCATCTAAATGTGCTTATAGGAATGCAAAAGCAAGGGTACATAGCATGTTAATCTTTGATGAATCTAATGAGGATCATGAGGATGCTAGTGCCTTTGTAATCACGGCCGAAAATGATGAGGTACAAGAGGAATGTGGACAAGAAGAATTCTTTGACCCGGCTGACACCTTCCCATTTGACCCCGGCGGTCATGTAGATGTAAGTAAGGGTGATAAGAATGATTCACATGCTATTGCCACTATTTGTACTATCTCCTTGGATGCTTGGATAGGATCTAAGAGCCCCAACACTCTTTGTCTTCAGTCAAGATTCACGGGAAAGATGTATTTGTCTTGGTAGATAGTGGTAGCACACATAGTTTCATAAATAGAGCAGTCATGGACAGGTTGAAATGTTTTGTCTCTGATTTACAGCAACCAATGAGGATGCAAGTGGCCAATGGGAGTAAGGAAATTAGTACTCATGTATGCCCAGTTGTACCTATTAATCTTGCTAAAAATTATGAGCAGAAAGTGGATTTGATTGCACTCAATATGGGACCCATAGACATTGTGTTGGGCTAGGATTGGCTAAAAACTTTGGGCACCATTTCCATGGATTTTTCATTGCTATACATGCAGTTTTTCAGGGCTAGACAGTTTGTTCACCTGCGGGAAATTAAAAACAACAGTGAATTTCAGCTTATTACAGCCAAACAGCTCAAGAAAGAGCTGCAATTAAATAAGGAAAATGCAGATCAATCCTGAAAAATGCATGATAATTCAACCCTTAAGGCTCTACTTGCGGAGTATGGTGACTTGTTTCAGTTACCTACAGCATTACCTCCCAAGAGAGTGGTTGATCATCCCATTGATTTGGAGCCCCATTCCAAGCTGGTCAATAAACCCCCTTATAGGTTGTCCAAATGTGAAAGAGAAGAAGTGGCCAAGCAAGTCAAAGATTTAGTAGATATGGGATTTATTGAGCCTAGCTCATCCCCTTTTGCATCACCTGTCTTGCTGATCAAAAAGAAATATGGAACTTTCAAGATGTGCATTGATTATAGAGATCTGAATAAGATCACTATCAAGAATAGATACCCTATTCCTAGGGTGGATGACCTGTTAGATGAGTTGAAGGGAGCTAAGTATTTCACAAATATTGATTTGAGATCCGGCTACCATCAGATACGCATGCATGAAGGGGAGGAGATAAAGACTGCATTCACGACTAATCGTGGGCTCTATCACTTCTTAGTCATGTCCTTTGGCTTGACTAATGCACCAGCCACATTTCAGAGCCTCATGAATAAAATACTTCGGCCTTACTTATTCAAATTTGTATTGGTATTTTTCGATGACATCCTCATTTATAGTCGCTCAAAGGAAGCTCACCTTATGCACATGAGGCAGATATTTGATATACTTAGACAGCATAGAATCTTTCCTAAGGAGACAAAGTGTTTGTTTATGCAGACTGAGGTTGAGTACTTGGGACACATTGTCAGTGAGGTATGCATTAGAGCTGACCTAAAGAAAGTGCAATGTGTCAGAGATTGGCCCACACCTGCAAATACTACCTCTTTGAGAGTATTCTTGGGTCTCTCCTCATTTTACCACAGATTCATTCGGCAGTATGCCACTATTGCAGCCCCTCTCACTGATAGGCTGAAGAAAGACGCATTTTTCTAGAATGCATTGGCAGATAGAAGCTTTAATCAGTTGAAAGATTTGCTTACTTCAGCCCCTATCTTGGTATGCCCTGATTTTTCTAGGAAATTCACCATTCAGTGTGATGCCAGTGGGAGAGAAAATGGTGTAGTCTTGCTGCAAGAACATGGGGTCATAGCTTTTGAGAGCCGAAAGCTAGTTGAAAATGAGAGGGTTATGAATGTCTATGATCAGGAAATGCTGGCCATCCTTCATGCCATCAAGAAATGGCATCACTATTTGTATGGCAGTCGATTTAGAGTGAAAAGTGACCATAGAGTACTCAAGTACTTCTTGTCTCACTCGAATCAGACTCTGAAGCAAAGGAGATGGATAGCCACCTTACAGAACTATGACTTTGACATCACCCACACTCATGGGAAGGACAATGTAGTGGCTAATTCCCTGTCTAGGATGTGGGCATATAAAGTCTCTGCTATCATGGAGTTACACAGTGATTGGATACATGAGCTTGAGGAGGCTTACCTATTAGACGTTGATTTCAGCAATGTATTTCAGAAACTACAACAAGGACAATGTGTGGAAAACTCTTCATATCAGCTGAAAAATGGGCCTTTATGGTATAATGGACGAATTGCCATCCATCATACCTCCCCATTCAAGCAGAAAATCATGCAGGAGATGCATTTAGCCCCTATAGCTGGTCATTTGGGAGTCTTTAAGACCTATGACAAATTCTAAAAGCTTTTACTGGAAGGGCCTTTGGAAAGATGTGAAAGACTTTGTCTTGGGCTACATGCCTTGTCAACAAAACAAGGACAGTACCTTAAAACCAGCTGCTTTACTTCAGCCATTGCCTATGCCTGAAGACAAGTGGACACACATCACTATGGACTTCATTACCGACCTATCGGTGACCAAGAAAGGTTGGGACAGCATCTATGTAGTTGTGGACAGACTCATAAAGGCAGCCCATTTCATTCCCACAAAGACTCAATATAATGCTTCTCAAGTAACCAGCCAATTCATGGAATATGTTTTCAAACTACATGGCTCACCATAGGTCATTGTGCATGACCGAGATACTAAGTTTATGAGTAACTTTTGGTGGGCATTTTTTAGCTCTATGGGCACTCAGTTAGCCCCTTCCACTGCTTACCATCCATAGATAGATGGTCAGACAGAAAGGGTTAACAAATGGCTAGAAACTTACTTGAGGCATTTCTGTCATGATGTGCAGCATGCTTGGAACTCATGGTTGCACTTGGTTGAGTTTGCCTACAATAACTCTACACATGCTAGCATTGGAGTTTCACCTTTCGAGGCCTTGTATGGCTACAAGGTGCCCCTTATCTTCGATGATAAAATAAATCCACAAAGCAAGGAAGAATTGGAGAGAATGCAGGCCTTACTTCACTAGTGTAAAGCTAACTTGAAGAGAGCCCAGGATCAAATGAAGCTTTATGCCGATGACAAAAGACGGGATGTGGAGTTCCAAGAAGGGGATTTGGTACTCTTGAAAGTGCCTAAGTCTAGATATGTCTCCCTTAAAGATGGGTCCAACAATAAATTGGCACACAGGTTCTATGGACCATACTGGATTATCAAGAGAGTGGGAGACTTGGCATATCGATTGGCGTTACCCCCATCTACGAAGATTCATAATGTCTTCCATGTGAGTCAGTTGAAGCCCTTCATTGGCTCAGCAATGGACTATGTTGAGGAACTCCCTCTGATAGATGAAGAATGCATCATTCAATACATACCCGAAAAGTCATAGGACAAAGGGAAAAGAGGCTCCGCTCTCGCTCGATCATGGAATACTTAATTAACTGGCAAGGTTTACTACTCGAGGAAGCTTCTTGGAGGCCAGCTTCAATTTTGGAAGAGTTTCCATATCTTTTAGAAGCAGATTTGGCTGAAATCTAGCTAACTATGGCCCTGTTTTCCCCCAGATAGACTACAAACATCACTATGTTTTAAAGCAAATTTTATTCTGCACTACGGAGAGAAATGCACACCATACATGGGCTGAAAGTACTTCTTGAGAGCTCCATTTTGATATATAGCACACCCCATTCGGAGCCTCCCACAGAAAGTTATGACAGATTTACTACAGCAGGGTCGTGTAGTAAACATCATGTTGTCCACTGTCTATAGCCCGCATTTACTCTAGATATTTAGGTCAAAAACTCAGGTTTATAACTCCCCAATAAGGCCCATGTATCATATATACCCCACGGCCCATCATACACAATAATACCTCTTCATTCATTAGTATACCCTTGTAATAATGCCGTAGAGTAGTACTCTGATTGGCCCCTCCCAATTACCATACGTGCCCAGAGGGCAAAAACCTTCGGGTGGGGATGGAATGTAAGAGAGGGGGATTAAATAATGGGGAAATACTAGCTACACTGGTTGGTATATAAGGTGAGAGAGACTTAATTTTTCATTATCAGATAAATATACAAGTCTTCTTTCTCCTTCACCTTGCTCTCCAAGCTTCCATGTCTTCCTTCGCTATCTTCTAGTATTTCTCTCTCTATTTCTAGTCTTTTTCTCTCCTCGTAACTGTCTTTCTTTCTCTTCTGCCCTTCTTCTTCTTTTCTCTACAGTCTTCTCTCTCCTCTTTCTCTCTCCTAGTTCCTCTCTTTGACATAGGAGTCTCTTATAGTCAAGAATAATGATCTTTTGATCACTCAACTTCTTCTTCAATATCTTACAGTTTCTTTGTAAACAAAGTTACATGTATGTTGTCTTGTTTTTTGGCTGCTCCATAGTTAAATTTTATCTCGTTTGGAAAAAATGTATGCAAGCTATATGCATATTGAGCTTTCCTTTGTTTTTTTACTCCAAGAGTTTTCGAGGGTGGAGAACAATGATTTTTTAAAAACTCAACTTGTTCAACATCTTTGAGCTTCTTTGCAAAGAGAGCCACAGGTATATTGCTACATTTTTTTGTTGCTCCATGGTTAAGTTTCAACTCATTTGGACAAAGCCTATGTAAGCTATATGTATGCTTTGACTTGATATTTCTTTTGTTTTTGTACTAGACTAGGAATTTGTTAGTGAAGGAACAATGGTCTTGTTGTAAGTCAACTTGTTCAACATCTCTAGGCCTTTTTGTGAAAAGAATTACAGGTACAATGTTTCTTTTTAATTGCTTGATTTAAATTTCATTTCATTTGGAGAGAACATTTGAAAATTATACACATGCTGATAGGTAACTTTTCTATTTGAATACCATATTGGGAAATATGAAAATTTCCCATAAGTTTGGGACACGTGGTCAAATCTTTGGATTTTTCATAACTTGAACACTATAACTCCAAATCGAGCGCTCTATAGCTCAATAGATTCCATTTTTCAAGTGCTTTCCAATTATAGGTTACATCATATGGTTTTGAGAAACATATGGGCATGTTGTCCGGGTGCCACCTTTTTAGTATTCAAAAAATGAAAATTGGGAGATTCCCAAACTCACTAACATTGTGTTTTTGGTTATTATAGATGTCTTCACGGAGGAAAAACATCAGTAACATACTTGCAGTGGAGGTCTTCACTAGGAAAGATAGTAGCAGTAATTGGATGTGTGATAAGTACTATAAGTTGGACTAGATTTTGATGCACCCAAGTACTCAAGGGAGTTTCAAGGTCAGGCATAAGGATGTTGCAAACCCTAGCAAACATTGGAAAGGTAGAATTTTAGAGTTCAAAAAAGTGTTTAATGAAACAAATATAGTAACAGAAGTGTTGATCCAACATGTTTATATGCACAAACAAATCTCTGTACACGACAAGAACTACATTGTAAATTATAAACAAAACAATAAGTTTTTAAACTTTATCATTGTTTATTCTTTTGCATTAGAGTTCTTTTTAAAAATCTTTGCAGTGTTTTAATTCAATCTTGTTTTACTGATAGCTCTATATCCATCAACTTTACATGAATGGTAGAATGTGGAATGTTTGAGCGGCAAGATACATGTTTGGCATGAAGACATAGGTTCTTTGATCTATGATAATAACTCTGCAAGTGAACTTGCAACTCAAAAGATCTTTTTTTAAATCTCATTGTATATAGTAGAAAGCCAGAGATTGCAACATATCCCATTACTGCCACTATCTAGTGGTGAATGGTTGATTGGTAGCTTAGTGTTGTCACGAGCATGTAAGTCCAATATAAAATCTGGCATCAATAGTGCTATGAAATCCACCATGGGCTCCAAAGATGTGCATCTTAGTTGGATTATTCCATTCTCATTGTTTGCACATTTGTTTGGTTCATGTGATATTCTAAAGAAAACAAAGATTACTTATCAATGCAAGTGTCCATCCAAGAAATGGATGAGTCAGCTATTGGGTGAGACTTGGCAAGTCAAAAGAACACATTTTGATGAGAGATTGAGTGCAAGGTCAACCAATCAGATCTCACATTCAAGTAAATCATTTTTACTACTTTGAATGCCTTGATTCAATTGACATAGGTCTTGCTTAGATGAATTGTTGCGTTATTCACATTTACTTACCATTATTTCATCGCTAGAAAAACTCTGTGGATTCACTTTCGATATAGAAGATGGTGACTTTTGTGAGGGAAGTGGATTAGCTTGGATCAAGATACCCAAGATGAGACACCTACAACTCTCATAGATGTGGTTATCTTGTGGAATGGTCATAATCCTTTTGTGGTAGCGCAGAGAGCCATTGACCCATTTCTTTTCTAAGACAAGAAATCCAATTAATATCCAATGAGCCCCTTTGCAGCTTCTATTTCAAGTTAGATAATAGAAAAGTCAAGATTTGTAGTGAGCAATCCATGACATGAAAACAATGTGCTTCTCCAAATATCCTTGAGATAGTCGAATCCTTGTTGAATTTTTTTATAAGGAACGAATATAAGTTTTTCTAAAACTTCTAAGTACTTTCAATTTAGATAATCTTAGTTTACTGTGATCCATGCGTGCGATAATACATATTGTAATTAGTCAATCGTGCTGGTTAAAATCATAATTAAGTTGCAAGATGGAGTTCTGTAATCTATGCAATATTGTCACACTTGATTATAGAACTCGATTATCTATAATCTATAATCGTGCGATAATCTATGCATGAGGAGATCACACTTGATCCAAGAGTAGAGGCAACACAATGCTTAGCCATTGTGCACCCACCTCCTTGCCCTGATGAGACGCGACAAACAATGAGCCACCCCTCGCTTCTCTCCATGATATCATCATCGAGGGGGTGGAATATTTACTTATGCAACATGTACTAGAAACTTTGGAGCTAAGAGAAGAATAACTATATTGTATCATGGTGTGTGATGAACTTGATGATTTTATAGATTTTGGTATACAAGATGCCCCAGCACATGTTGATGAGTGTTGGAAGAGAGGGAGAGAGATAGAGTGGAGCAGAAGATGAGCCTCAGCTCATTTTTGTTCTTCTTCCATTGTTCTTCCATCATACTAACTAAAAGATACTTATATACATAGGTATTACTAACCAAGACTAAATGTGGTTAAGTCACTGACTACACCAACTTATTGAATGTCACATACGTGTACAGCTGTATCCAGTTAATCTCAATCACACACATAAAGATAGATTGACTAGAGTAATGGGAGATTGATATTCTAACACTCTCCCTCAAGATCAAACCATCTGATAAACTCCAAGTAGCTGTCTGAAATATATGAACTTTTCTTTACCAAGAGACTTGGTAAATATATATGCTACTTGGTATTCAGTCTTCACAAGAATCAAGTCATTCTGCCCTGTAAGAACCATTTCTCTTATGAAATGGTAGTGAACCTCAATATGTTTGGACCTAGCATGGTAGACATGATTGCTAGCCAACATAACACTACTAAGGTTATCATAATGCAATCTCACTTTGCTTTCCAGCTGTATTCCCAAGTCTTTTAGTAGTTTCATCAACCAAACTACTTCGCAAGCCACTAAGGTAGCTCCTTTGTACTCAGCTTCTATAATAGACAATGTAATAGTAGGCTATCTCTTACTTTGCCAACTAATCATACTATTGCCCAATCCAAATGCATAACCACTGGTTGACCTCCTATCATAAGGCACAACCAACCCAATCAGTATTAGTAAACCTTATCAAGTCAAGAGATTTTTCATATGCATAAAGCAACCCATAATCTGTCGTACCCTTTATATATCTCATGATCCTCCTGACTGCATCTAAATGTGGTTTGCGAGGCTTCTTCATGAACTAACTAATTAGCCCCACTACATAACATAAGTCAAGATGAGTAATAGTCAAGTATGTCAAGCTATCCACCATCTATCCATGCATCATCAAATTCTCTATGTCATTCCCAACATCAATCTGTAGCTTGACATTCTGATCAAGAGGTATCTCCATAGGCTTTCATTCATCCATACTGAGGGCTGAAATGATGAACGGGTTGCATCTTACCCATCCAACCTCCAATCCTCACTAAGAGAACTAAAAAGGGGCACCACCTAGCCAAAGGGAGGATGGGTTAGGACATCCCTTTTCTTAAAGAGAATCAAGAGAACCAAGACACAAATTTACAAGAGAGAATATATGTACTAGACACCATATTGGAATATAAGAGAGAGAGATGAGAGGAGAGGGAGATAATAGGAGAAGAGGTAGAGGAAGCTTGCCATTATACTACATAATAAAAGAACTTACTCATAGCTTACCTCAAAGAGATGAGGATATTCTAGAGTGCTCTCATGGACTTGTCATTGTCCTTCCTCCTTTCTTCTTCATTCTCCATGGGCTCTTTATATAGCCTCCATGAGGGATTAGATTAAGCTAATCTTCCTGATTAACATAATCCTAGATGATGTATGGCATCTTTGAAAATATGGAGAATAGTGGATGGGACAAGTCCCCACCTTGGTCATCATGCAAGAAGCCAAGGGTGGTGGTAGACAATATAGAGAAATGGAGCTAGATTACAAGAGGTGGGTGCCCAAAGCACATTATTATAATATATTTACAAGAAGGATAGAGTGGAAAGTTGGTGTGGTGAAAGAGAGAAGAAAATTGTATGTAGCCAGCAGTCTGCGCCTTCGTAACTTCAAATCCGTAAGGAATTTGAAAAAAGTCTCTTCTGCAACTTTGTAGACCAGGTTGAAACCAATCGGGCATTGCGGGAATTTTCTTGAAATTCACTTTTTCTTGGGAGTTATTGAGATTATTAAAAATGACTTCTAAAAGTTGCTTTGACTTTAGTCCCCCATATGTATATAAATACATATAAGCATGTGATAAAAGGGGTCATGCTTGTAAGCTTTTGTGCAAGATCCAAATAACACCATGATGTGGATATTGACTTGTGTGCTAGGGTGAGGTGTCCTCTAATGATGGTGATAGATTCCAAATCTTAGTGATGCAGATGGGGCCCATGTGTACTTGTAGGCTAGTCCTTCGAAAAATCTATGCACTCACTCAACTCCTAGATGTAATCCATTTTCATCTTCACTAAGATAACCATCCCTTTTACCCTTTACATTGACATGCCTCCTAAGAATTTGTTCCCCCCATTTGCTAGAGTTATCATAATCGAGAAGCAATGTAGCATACTTAGTGCTTGAAGAGTAAACCCAAAGTGATATGGTAAGCTCTTGATAGAGGCTTTGGCCAAATTTTGTGGTAATAATCTGGGTTGTAAAAAACCCAAATCATTATCCCTCCCCTTAAGCTAGAGGTATTCATGCCTCTAGCTTGATAATGATGGTCCAATAGAGCAAGGAGGACTGCACCCCCTCATTGGTGGCTCTTCATTGAATGACTGCTCCAAAGTGTTCATATTTCTTTAAAAATAAGGCTTCAGTTGCCATCCATTTACCCTTGTCTTGTGAACCTTCCCATCCATGTCACCTAGCTTATAGATGCCATTTGGATATCTTCTTATGACCATGAATGGCCCTTCCCACTTGAACACAAGTTTAGCATCCTTTATGTTATCAAAGCGGTTATCATAGCGTAGCACAAGTGATCATTCCCTTATGTGTTTGCTAGCCAGCTTCTTATTAAAGGTCTTCCTCCTCTCTTCAGCTTGCATGGAATAGTGTTGGACTGCTGCTTCTCTGTCTAACTCCAGCCTCTCTAGATCCAAGATCCTTTCCTCTAACTTCTTGTCTTGATTCTTCTCTTGACTGGCTACTAAAACACGCAAACTGGCCAGTTCCACCTCTATAGGAAGCAAAGCCTCTTGGCCATAGACGAGATGAAATGGAGTATAGCCAAGTGAGGTTCTAAATTAAGTCCTGTAAGCCCAAAGAGCTATGCTCAATTTTTGATCCCAGTGCTTGGGGTGCATGTGTACTTGCTTGGTAATTATCTTACAAATCAGCCCATTTACTTTTTCGACCAAACCATTACACTGTGGATAGTAGGGAGTAGAATGCCTGTGCTTGATTTTTAGCCTTTCCATTAGCTCCCCTACTAGGTTCGCCCTAAAACCAGGACCCCGATCAAAGATAATTTCCAAAGGTGTGCCAAACCTGCAACAAATATTTGCAAACACAAATTTTTCCACTTCTTGGGCTGTGATCCTACTAGTTGCTGAAGCCTCTGCCCACCTCGTCATGTAGTCCACTCCCATTATGATGTATTCCTTGCCTGATTGAGTTCGTGGGAGTGGCCCTATTGCATCAATCTCCCATTTCTCAAATGGGCCATATGTAGTTATGGGATTTTGTTCCTCATGCACTAGCTTCCTTGGTCCGACCTTTTGGCAATCGTCACAAGTGCGGTACCAATGTTGCACATCTCGATGTAGACTAGGCCACACATAACCGACTTGGAGAATCTTTCTACTGGTTATTTCTTGAGCAAAATGTCCACCACAAACCCCTTCATGGCAGCTCTTAATCACATCTATAATCTCCTTTGATGTTGGCACCCTTCTAAGCACTGCATCCTTTCCTTTGCAATACAACACATCATTTATCAACCGGTATTTAGTGGCCTCAGTAGCTAGCCACCTTTTCTCACTTTTACTCATATGTGTAGGTGCCTCACCTTACTCAAGAAAATAAAGCACATCTTGTAGTTGAAACTTACCCTAAAACAAGGGAAGCTTTACTGTAATGATGCTCACCATTACCTCTTTCAATTTTTCAGTTGCTAGAGCATCTGCATCGCCATTTGTGCGCCTTGTCACAAAATAGATTTGGGCTTTCTGTAGCTTTCTCATGAGAGTTTTAGCTTCCCTCGTTTTCACTGCTAAGTTATTATTTTTACAAGCCCAGATTCCTTTCATTTGCTTAATAATTAGCATAGAATCCCCAAAAACATTAAGTTGAGTGACACCATGTGAGAGACACCACCTCAAACCTAAAACCAAGGCTTGATCTTCTACCTCATTATTAGAATGGACATCCTCCAAGCTGATACCTTCTCCATAAAGTTTGTCACCTTCGGGACTGAACACCACTATTCCTGTTGTTGCTCTGTCTTTAATATGCTTGTAGGCCCCATTGAAGTAGAGGGCATGGGCATTCTCCACCCGTGGCAGCTCCTCAAGAGGAGGTGTCTCCTCTTTTACCTTTCCCTTCTCCTTTTCCTTCTTTTGATGGCATCTATGGGTCAACAAATCAGCTAGGCAAGCTCAAGTAGAATCCTCCACCTTGAAGGTGTAGTCAAACTCTTGGAATTGTATCACCCACTTAGCGATTCTAGCTGAAACATCCATGTGCTGTAAGGCATAGGGAAAATGCTCTTCTGTCATGATCACTATGAATGGCCTAGGGAGAAGATAAGGACGAAACTTTCTTATAGCAAACATTAGAGACAAAACCATCACCTCGACCATCTTATACCCTCGTTCTGATGCTGTCATTACTCTACTAGAAAAGTAAACCGGTCTCATTAGTCCAGTTTTAACATCCTTTTGTATAAAAAACTCCTGATCCCAACAAGGCTGTAAAATTATAGGAAGGGTGCTAAGAGCCTTCTTCACCTCGTGAAAGCACCTTTCGCTTTCGTCACTCCACAGGAGCTCCTCAGAGTGGGTTAACTGTTGCAGTGGAAATATTAATTGGAGAGGAGATGAATGAACCGCCCCATATATCGCACCTTCTGAAAGAAAGAGGTTAGTTGCTTCACAAAAGATGGTGATGGCACCGCCAATAAGGCCTTAACTTTGTTTGGATCTGCTTCAATGCCCCTCTCACTTACGACATGCCCTAATAAAGTTACACTGTTTTCGCCAATGCGACACTTCTCATGGTTTAACTACCCCCCCATTTGTGCAAGGCAGTTGAAAGATTCATCCACCTTTCCTAGATGTAAAGCCTTAGAACTATAAATACAAAAATCATCAATAAAAACCCTGATGGATTTCCCAAAATATGGCTGGAAGACATAATTCATGAATCGCTGGAAGGTAGCTGGGGCATTTGTTAATCCAAATGGCATTACTTTGGAAGCAAAACAACCCCAAGGTGTAATGAAGGTGGTGTTCTATTGATCCTTCTCAGCTATTCGGATCTGGAAATAACCTGAATACCCATCACAAACAGTGTATCTCTCATGCCCGGCCACCTCGTTGAGTATTTCATCCTGAAAGGGAAGAGGAAAGTGATCTCTCTTAGTTGCAGCATTTAGCGGCTTGTAATCCACACAAATCCTCCATTTTCCATTCTTCTTGGGTATCACCACCACAGGTGAAACCCACTTTGAGTCCCCTATTGGATAGATGAAGCCTGCCTTTAAAAGTCATTGCACCTCAGTGAGTACAGTGTTTTGTTGAACTACTCCCAATCGTCGTAGTCGCTGCACCACTGGCCGTGCTCCCTCTTTTAGATTAATGTGATGTTGTACTGCTATCACACCTGTGATGTGTTCATAATCAGAAATAAAAAGTGCAGAGTGTTTTATCACCACTTCCATGTAGGCTGCCTTCTCCTCAACTGATAGATCTTTAGCCAACATTTTTTCTAACCCCTCCTTCTCGATCTCACAATGTATGTTGAGTCCATTAGTGATGATGTGAAGCTCCACAAGTACATTTATGGGTTGGATCCCTAACTCTTGGCTGATGTTTTAGCCCAAAGCCCATCAAATTTGTTCAAAGCTATTGAGTTGGCTAAGAGGTACTCTCATAAGTATCGCCGAGACGCTTCATTTTAGCATGGATAGCAAAGAGGAGCGTCTCAGCCACTGTTTGGGCAGTAAAGAGGACCTATGCAGTCACATTTTGGGCAGCGAAGAAGTGCTGTAAGACCCGGGTAGTTTGGAGCAGGTTATGGTGGTGGAATCGTGCCATTCAGCACCTCGAAGATCCTCACATACCCCACCTTTAATGCCTCTAGGAAAAACAGTAATTTCAGGACTGCAAACCAAGAAATAGCTAAAAATAGACAAGGAGACAGCAAAGGGAAAAATGCTTCAGCTTTTGGTAGTCAACGCTCTATCCCAATTGACCTCTACAAAGAGAGGAAATAAAAAGGACTTTTCTTTAAATGCGAGGAAAAGTATACAGTCGAGCATGCATCTAAATGTGCTTACAGGAATGCAAAAGCAAGGGTACATAGCATGTTAGTCTTTGATAAATTGGATGAGGATCATGAGGATGCTAGTGCCTTTGCAATCACGGCTGAAAATGATGAGGTTGAAGAGGAATGTGGGCAAGAAGAATTATTTGACCTGACTGACACCTTCCCATTTGACCTCAGCGATCATGTGGATGTAAATATGGGTGATAAGAATCATTCACATGCTGCTGCCACTTTTTGCACTATCTCCCTAGATGCTTGGACATGATCTAGGAGCCCCAACACTCTTCGTCTTAAAGGCACGATTTACGAGAAATATGTATTTGTCTTGGTAGATAGTGGTAGCACACACAATTTCATAAGTACGGCCGTCATGGATAGGCTGAAATGTTTTATCTCTGATTTATAGCAACCAATGAGAGTGCAAGTGGTCAATGGGAGTGAGGAAATTAGTACTCATGTATGCCCAAATGTACCTATTAAGCTTGCTAAAAATTATGAGCAGAATGTGGATTTGATTGCACTCAATATGGGGCTGATAGACATTGTGTTGGGCTGCGATTGGCTGAAAACTTTGGGCACCATTTCCATAGATTTTTCATTGATGTACATGTAGTTTTTCAGGGTTGGACAGCTTGTGCACTTGCAGGAATTAAAAACAGCAGTGATTTTCAACTTATTACAGCCAAACAGCTCAAGAAAGAGTTCAAGAAATGCTTCCAGATTTTTGTGCTTCAATTAACAAAGAAAATACAGATCAGTCTCGGAAAATGCATGATAATTCAGCCCTTAAGGCTCTACTTGTGGAGTATGGTGACTTGTTTCAGCTACCTATAGCATTACCTCCCAAGAGTAGTTGATCATCCCATTGATTTGGAGCCCCATTCCAAGCCGGTTAATAAACCCCCTTACACGTTGTCCAAATTACCTCCCAAGAGCGGTTCATCATCCCATTGATTTGGAGCCCCATTCCAAGCCGGTTAATAAACCCCCTTACAGGTTGTCCAAATGTAAAAGAGAAGAAGTGGCCAAGCAGGTCAAAGATTTAGTAGATATGGGATTCAATGAGTCTAGCTCATCCCCTTTTGCATCACCTATCTTGCTGGTCAAAAAGAAAGATGGCACTTTCAGGATGTGCATTGATTACAGAGATTTGAATAAGATCACTATCAAGAATAGATACCCTATTCCTAGGGTGGATGACTTGTTAGATGAGTTGAAGGGAGCTAAGTATTTCACAAAGATTGATTTGAGATCTGGCTACCATCAGATACGTATGCTTGAAGGGGATGAGTTAAAGACTGCATTCAGGACCGATCATGGGCTCTATCACTTCTTAGTCATGCCCTTTGGCTTGACTAATGCACCAACCACGTTTCAGAGCCTCATGAACAAAATACTTCAGCCTTATTTATTCAAATTTGTATTGGTATTTTCTTATGACATCCTCATTTATAGTCGCTCAAAGGAAGCTCAACTTATGCACATGAGGCAAATATTTGATATACTTAGACAGCATAGACTCTTTGCTAAGGAGATAAAGTGTTCGTTCATGCAGACTGAGGTTGAGTACTTGGGACACATTGTCAGTGAAGCAGGCATTAGAACTGACCCAAAGAAAGTGCAGTGTGTCAGAGATTGGCCCACACCTGCAAATACTACCTCTTTGAGAGGATTCTTAGGTCTCTCCTCTTTGAGAGGATTCTTGGGTCTCTCCTCATTTTACCGCAGATTCATTCGGCACTATGCCACCATTGCAGCCCCTCTCACTGATAGGCTGAAGAAAGAAGCATTTTTCTAGAATGCATTGGTAGATAGAAGCTCTAATGAGCTGAAAGATTTGCTTACTTCAGTCCCTATCTTGGTATGCCCTAATTTTTCTAGGGAATTCACCATTCAGTGTGATTCTAGTGGGAGAGAAATTGGTGCAATCTTGCTGCAAGAACATGGGGTCATAGCTTTAGAGAGCCGAAAGCTGGTTGAAAATGAGAGGGTTATGAATGTCTATGATTAGGAAATGCCAGTCATCCTTCATGCCATCAAGAAATGGCATCACTATTTGTATGGCAACCGATTTAGAGTGAAAAGCGACCATAGAGTACTCAATTACTTCTTCTCTTAGTCAAATCTGACTCTAAAGCAGAGGAGATGGGTAGCCACCTTACAGAACCTTCCCATTCAAGTAGAAAATCATGCAGGAGATGCATTCATTTAGACCCTATAGCTGGTCATTTGTGAGTCTTTAAGACCTATGACAAAATTGCTAAAAGCTTTTACTGGAAGGGCCTTTGGAAATATGTAAAAGACTTTGTCTTGGGCTGCATGCCTTGTTAGCAAAACAAGGATAGCACCTTAAAACCAGCTAGTTTACTTCAGCCATTTCCTATGCCTAAAGGCAAGTGGACACACATCACTATGGACTTCGTCACCGGCCTACTGGTGACCAAGAAAGGTTGGGACAACATCTATGTAGTTGTGGACAAACTCACAAAGGCAGCCCATTTCATTCCCACAAAGACTCAATATAATGCTTCTCAAGTAGCCAACCAATTCATGGAATATGTTTTCAAATTACATGGCTTACCACAGGTCATTGTGCATGACCAAGATGCTAAGTTTATGAGTAACTTTTGGCGGGCATTTTTTAACTCTATGGGCACTCAGTTAGCCCCTTCCACTACTTACCATCCACAGACAAATGGTCAGACAAAAAGGGTTAACAAATGGATGGAAACTTACTTGAGGCATTTCTGTCATGATGTGCAGCATGCTTAGGACTCATGGTTGTACTTGGCTGAGTTTGCATATAATAACTCTACACATGCTAACATTGGAGTTTCACCTTTCAAGGCCTTGTATGGCTACAAGGTGCCCCTTCCTGTGGTTATCTTCAATGATAAAATAAATCCACAAAGCAAGGAAGAATGGGAGAGAATGTAGGCCTTACTTCAGTAGTGTAAAGCTAACTTGAAGAGAGCCCAAGATCAAATGAAGCTTTATGTTGATGAAAAAATATGGGATGTGGAGTTCCTAGAAGGGGATTTGGTGCTCTTGAAAGTGCCTAAGTCATGATATGCCTCCCTTAAACATGGGTCCAGCAATAAGTTGGCACATAGGTTCTATGGACCATACCGAATTATCAAGAGAGTGGGAGACTTAGCATATCGATTGGCATTACCCCCATCTAGAAAGATCCATAATGTCTTCTATGTGAGTCAGTTGAAGCCCTTCATTGGCTCAGCACTGGACTATGTTGAGGAACTCCCATCGATAGATGAAGAATGCATCATTTACCTGAAAAAGTCATAGGACAAAGGAAAAAAAGGCTTCGCTCTTGCTCGATCATGGAATACTTGATTAAGTGGCAAGGTTTACCACTTGAGGAAGCTTCTTGGAGGCCAGCTTCAATCTTGGAAGAGTTCCCATACCTTTTAGAAGTAGATTTGGCTGAAATCTAGCTAACTATGACCTTATTTTCCCCTAGACAGACTGCAGACAGTACTCTGTTTTAAAGCAGATTTTATTCTGCACTACGGACAGCAATGCACACCATACATGGGCTGAAAGTACTTCTTGAGAGCTCCGTTTTGATGTATAGCACACCCCATTCGGAGTCTCCCACAGAAAGTTATGATAGATTTACTACATCAGGGTCTTGTCGTAAACATCATGCTGTCCACTGTCTATAGCCCGCATTTACTCCAGATATTTGGGTAAAAAAAACTCATGTTTATAACTCCCCAATAAGGCCCATGTATCATACATACCCCATGGCCCATCATACACAATAATACCTCTTCATTCATCAGTATACCCTTGTAATGATGCCACAAAGTAGTACTCTGATTGGCCCCTCCCAGTTTTACCACACGTGCCCAAATTGTTTTTTAGGACAAAAACCTTCGGGTGGGGATGGAATGTAAGAGAGGGGGATTTAATAACGGGGAAATACTAGCTACACTGGCTGGTATATAAGGTGAGAGAGACTTAATTTTTCATCATCAGATAAATGTACAAGTCTTCTTTCTCCTTCACCTTGCTCTCCAAGCTTCCATGTCTTCCTTCCCTCTCTTCTAGTCTTTCTCTCTCTATTTCTAGTCTTTCTCTCTCCTCGTAACTTTCTTTCTCTCTCTTCTGCTCTTTTTCTTCTTCTTCTCTGCAGTCTTCTCTCTCCTCTTTCTCTCCCAGTTTCTCTCCCTGACAACCTTAACTACATTTGAGCTAACTAGCAATTCATGATTAGAGGGGTGGTGTTTTCAATAAACTTTGTAGTAACGAAGGTTATGGACTATGGCCTCCCACTACAACAACCCTACATTAGAAATATCAATAGAGGATCATGGCAACATACTATTGTACTTGAACTATATCTATGCATTCTAATAGAAGATGGAAACTTGGAAGACTTCTAAGTTTGACCTTGATTTTATATGTAGTAAGATAAGGAAAATCATTTCTAGTTATATGAAGAATAATGAGCTAACAAACTCATAGCTCTATCATCATCAAGTACTAATCATACATATTTTTAAGTTGTTTGGGGAAAATAACACTCATTTCAAGAATGACAAAGTGTTAAGAAACATATGGTGTATAGAATCAAAATGTGTTTCTACAAATTTTGATGCTAGATGAAAGGGTTATTAAAGCAAATTATCATATAATGAATGTTGCTCTTGGGAAAATATCAATCACTTACTTTTACTTAGAATATGACATTGTTGAACTTTTGCGAAAGGAAGATTGTGATAACCCTGTGAAAAAAAGGCATGTGTGGAATGCATATGTTTTTCTTTGATGAGTCATACACATCCATTATCTAATTAATCTACTTGAGTACAACTTTTGTATCTCTACTTATGAATTGTGTAGGACCTAGTAGGATCCTTTAGATTTGTGATAGTCTTAGAATATGGCTATTAGATGCTAGCTTTATATCTACTTCTATAAACCCACATGCAATTAGGAATGCAACATTAAATAATTGATTTCGTACATAAGTGTGTCTTTCTCACATATCACCAATAGACATGCTCCTTACTTATTTGACAATATGAGTGTGTTTGCCAAAAGTTTGTGTTCAACTATTGATTACTTTGGCAATAGTTATTATTGGAATCATGTCTATATAATGCATGTTCTTTATGCATTACTAAATCCCCATGCTTCTCACTTTGCATACACTTTGTGGGTTAAGAAGAATTGTAGTCCATACAGGTTTTTAATATGAATAAGGAGACATGTGGTCCCAAAAATCAAATACAAAGTATCTTGAAAGCGACTAGTTAACCTTATCATATGATGGTAAGTGTCCCTTTCCAACATCAGCCCTATGAACCACATGTTTCAATAAAGGAGGACAAAAATTTATACAACATTTACTTAATCCTTGAATGGGGTCTTTGCTAAAAGAAAATTGAACTAGCTCATGTTGCAAGGAATTCAATGAATAACGAACCTCCCATTAGGATACTTGTCATGCTAATCATACACAATGTTTCTTCAATTTTGGTTATCTTGGTTATGTAGAGATAAGCATGTGTTCATCCAATCATACACAATGTTTCTTCAATTTTTATTATCTTAAACTACAAGATACAAGCCATATACCAAGGTTTAAAGTGACTAAATTATTCATCCAAAAAATTTTCCCCATCATCGCTAAAACCGTCGATATACACATCTCTATGAAATCGTTGCAATATGCATCGCTATATGCATTGCAAATTGTGTTGGAATATGCATCACTATTTTCTTTGTGAGACATGACACATATTGTGATGTGATTTGCAATGCATATTGCGATGCAATTTGTGATGCATATAGCTATTCATATAGGTTTATTTGTGACACTAATAGCGATGGTTACAAAGGGGGAAAAAATGGATGACATGCTACATTTCTAGCCCCGTGTGCTTAAAATTGTTCCATAAATCATTTATAGGTTAAGCATATAGTTGATTTCAAAACATATACCATCATGATATGCTTGAAGAAAAGTGTTTGTTGATTCAATTTTCAAACAAGTATAATATCAACAAATGACATCTCATAAAATTACATGGATTGATAGGGAGCAAAATTCAAAAATAGACAAATGTATCAATAAATATCACAAATTGTGAGTCCATAAAAAATATGAGAAATATATCATAGAAAGAGCATGCATAGACTATAGGGCCAAAAAAGAAAATAATGTGTGCTTCACGAATCCAAGTGATTGCTACAACTCCTCACTATCTAAGAGCTCATCCTAACACAATGGAGCATCGAATAGACTCCAGAATATGAAACAATAAAAGGTTAATCTACATAACATAATGCATCACAAAAATCTAGAAACTTAAAATAGAAAAAATGTATAACTTACCAGACCATCGCACACATATAATCTATCGATAGAAGAAGTGAGATCGTGCTTCTCTGTATATAGATAAGAGCTAGCATAGGGAAGAGTGAGAGATAGTTAGAGAAGGAGAGTGAAAAAGGGAGAGTGAAGGATTGAAGAAGAGGATTGTGAATTGAGGTTTGAGCATCGGGGCACTTCAACTCGTCTTCATCATTGCAAATTACCTTGCTTCTCTATCCTAATAGACTACATCAAATCCCTCCAAAAAAAACGTATATATTCCCCACTCATCTTTGCTATTAAGCATACCCTCTTAAGCTCAACTTCTCTCTACTCAAATCCCAATTATACAAATGGCTAGGTTGCATGAAAGTTGAAATTTTAACCTAGCTATTTTGTAGAAGAACTAGAAAATGTGCTAGCCCAAATTACTAAAAGGATTGTTTAACAAGGTGACTCACTTAAGTTAAACTATAAAAATAATGTAGCTGACCTCTTTGGAACAAACTCGTGATGCTCAAATAGACGTATCGTTGTTGCCTAAAGTGAGATAACAAGAGACCCAAAATCATGACTTAAACCAACAAAACCTATGCTTGTAACTAATTGCTTTTTCAAGTATTCAATCCTTACTCTATTCTTATACTAATGCAAAGTTTAAAGCACTTTCCATGCATGCTTTGTTTTCTTACATGATCTAAGTGTATTGTGAAAAACTCTTTTATGGCCAACACAATCACACCATAGCTTATACATCCCAACATTTTTGTATTGGAGCTGATTGTGATTATGTAACTAGTTGTGGCTCTAAGGGGTGCACCTTATAGAACATGTAAGATACTACATGAGTTCAAAAGTAAAGGGGTAATATTTAGTAAAATTTATAGGATTATATTTATAAAAAATATTTGTAATTATAATTTAGAAAAACTCATATGTTTAGTAAAGTAAAAGAGATCATTTTATGGCCTTATAATAGTATGTAAAGAAAGGGTATTTCTTAATATCCTTTGAATGCATGTTATATAGATGATTTCTTATAGGTGCATCCCCTAAGGTTGTGGCTATCCACCACCTCTACCTTTAGCACACACAAAAGTAGGTCATGAGACATTAGAAGAACAAAGTCCATCTATCCAAACATGTTCCTAAAGTCTCTGGGCAACCAAAATACTCTTGAGCGTACCAACACCATAGTGTATAGTTGTTCATTGTTTTGCCTTCTTGAGACACCACAATGAGTTCTTTTTAATGTAAAATTATATTTTCTTGAGCTTGAGCATTGATGCCACAACAAAAACATGCAAGAAATTCAATAACACTAATCACAAATCTCATTTTGAAAATCTCAAGTGATCATAGTAGCATGGCACAAAGCTTTTTAGCTCTTAGAATTAAACTCTAGAAAGAACCCATAGCCATGTGACTTGTAGTAATAGACAACATAATGCTCATAAGATTCTAGAGCAATGAAATATCAAATCTTTGGCACATGTCAATCAACGTTGAAGGTGATCGTAAAACTTCTTGAATAATTAAGATTAATATTGGAGCTTGAGATAATCAAAATTAACATTGTCACTAGAGCTTTATTTTCTTGGTATTTTAATATTGGATCTTAAAATAATCAAAATTAAAATTCCCACTCTTAGAGGGCACAGTTATAATAAATCATTTGTATAACATGTGTTCAAAGGGTATTAAGAAATAACATTTTTAAACATATTATAAGGCAAAAAAAGACCCCTTTTACTTTACTAAAATTAATAAATTTTAAAAAAAATTGATTAAAAATATATTTTGTAAATTTTACTAAATAAAATACCCTTTCTTTTGAACTCATTATGTATCTTATATGTTCTCTAAGGTGCACCCCCATGGTTGTCACTAGAGGAACTTAGGATGTAGTGAAAGCTTAGTTACATATATGTACTAAAGAACTTTGTTACATAGCTATATACTAGTTTATCACAATCATGAATGCAAAGTAGGTAGTGCTAAAAGAATCATACTCAAAAAAGGTCATGTATCATTTCACACGAGACATCTAAGGGGCAAATCTCAGTGAGACAAAGTGCCTTTTTAAGTGTTAGCAAGATTCATAAGTAGCACTACATGCAGCGTACGTATATATAAAGAGTTTTTAGAATTTCAAAAGTTGCATTGAATATAGAATTTAAATATTGGATTCAACGTTTGTCTATGCACCATTGATAACATGGTTTCATAGAAAATGCATAAGTGGGTGATTTCAAAGCGCAACATTCATGGAGGCTAGGGAAAAAGATAAAAGCTCTTACATGTTACAAGTTGGCTTGCTAAGAAAGGTAGAATTGCTTATGGAAAATGTGAACTAACATGTTTTGATTCAACTCAATGTACAATGGGGCCCCAAATTTCTATGAAATTAGAAGTGTGTGCCATTGTTCTAGAGTATATGCATGGCCTACACACCAAGATCATCACTAGTACCATAACACCACTACCATGACCATGCTCCCAACCAGTACCACAACCATCAATATATCATGGCATCATGATTACCACCATCATCACCTTCACTATCTTGACCATCTTCTAGCCTATTAAGACTATGACGATGACCATCATGAGCGCTTGTAATCAAGACCATCATCATCGTGATCAATATGGTTATCATGGGTTAATCATCATTACTTTATCTGCATGAGCAACGAACGAGGAGACGAATGAAGCGAGGCCGGGCGCTGCGCTGTCTCTTGAGGTTGGCCAGACCTGACGACGACGACGACGACGACAACGATGATGCAAAGGGGGAATTAGAGGAAGCAAGAGCAGCTGAAGAAGAGGAGGAGGAGGAGGAGGAGGAGAAGGAATTAGGGCTGATGCTACTGCTGGTAGGGGAAAGCCGAAGGCTCGAGAGAGAGCGCAGGAGGGAGCGGGCAATGCAGAGCTTGACGTGGCCTCGCTTGGGATCAGGAGGAGGCTTGTTGATGTTGTCGCCATACAAGTGATGCCGCAGCGCAGCTAGTGACGACGCGGACGACCTGCTGCTTCCATACGCACTGGCCGATGATGAGAAGGATCCTGATCCTGCCATGATCTTTGGGGGGCCGGGGTAGAGTGTGTGAGTATGTGCGTGTCTAAATGAGCACTCCCTATTGCTCACACCCCATGAATCCACTCCATAGCTAGCACTTACGATGTGTTTTGTGTACGAGTGATTGAGAGACAAGAAGAGACAAAGCCCGTGAGTAAGTCACTCCTATAGCTTGTTATTACAATGACTTCAGAGACACGATTCACCTTTTTATAAAGTAAAGGGGTCAATAGAGTGTCATCTAACAATCCTCCATTAAAACCTTTTTCTCCAAGTGAGTTGCATAATATTTTGTACGGGTCAAAATATTTATATCATATAGACCCCAAAGAAAAAGTATTGGAACATTTCGATATTTTTACCAAGTAACCTTAGTTATAAATGAAAGGTTTACAAAAGAGTGAAAGTGAGGGGCCAATAGAGTGACACTTGAGGATGCATTG